>NW_027870248.1:0-251 GCF_054177405.1 Leptonychotes weddellii | reverse complement strand
CCAGCTTGCATTCCCACCAACAGTGTAGGAGGGTTCCCCTTTCTCCGCATCCCCGCCAACATCTGTCGTTTCCTGACTTGTAAATTTTAGCCATTCTGATTGGTGTGAGGTGGTATCTCATTGAGGTTTTGATTTGGATTTCCCTGATGCTGAGCGATATTGAGCACTTTTTCATGTGTCTGTTGGCCATTTGGATGTCTTCTTTGGAAAAATGTCTGTTCATGTCTTCTGCCCATTTCTTGATTGGATTC
>NW_027870247.1:0-251 GCF_054177405.1 Leptonychotes weddellii | reverse complement strand
GCTGCTTGCTCGGTGTGGAGCTGTTGAACAGACAAATGGATGACCAGCACCACGAGCTTCCCTCCATTATATTGCCTGCAGGGGGAATGCAGTGATAACACAGTGAAAGCAGGACCAGGATCGGTGTTAGTGGATTAAGGGGTGGTCTCATGCATGTTCGTCTGTGGCTACCTTCAGAAGTGAGAGTGGATAGGGCGTCCGAGTCCACAGATGCTCATCTGAGCAGGAGGTGGCCTTGGACTTGGCCTTCC
>NW_027870246.1:0-251 GCF_054177405.1 Leptonychotes weddellii | reverse complement strand
TAAACATCTACTCTCTGCATGACTCAGCAGTGCTCCTCCTAGGTATTTTCCGAAGAAGAATGAAAACTTTTGTTCACACATACACACAAAAGCTACGTGAATAATTATGTTGGCTTTATTCATAATCACCAAAGCCTGATCCAGCCCAAATGTCCTTCAACTGAAGATGGATAAAAATAAAAATTTAACTTAAAAAAAAACCCCGTGATACATCCATATGATGGAATACTGCTCAGCAATAAAAAGGAATG
>NW_027870245.1:0-251 GCF_054177405.1 Leptonychotes weddellii | reverse complement strand
ATGACTGTTCTGCTCTGCTCTTTTCCTGCATCCTTATTTCTGAATGCAGGTTTCCTATTTGTGCATCTGACTGATAGAACCAGAACTCACACCTGGAACCTAAGCTGTTAACAGAGCCTGGGAGATGTACTCTTTAACTTTCTAGGAAGGAATACAGGAAGGCGATTGCAATAGGCGTGGACCAAACTAACCCTCACTTTGTTACAGCAAAACCTCACTGTTAGGCTTGATTTATGTGGATGTGTGCCTGC
>NW_027870244.1:0-1798 GCF_054177405.1 Leptonychotes weddellii | reverse complement strand
TGACGGTGGTGGTGATGGTGGAGGTGATGAAGGTGGTGATGGTGATAGTCATGATGGTGGAGGTGATAAAGGTGAGTGGTGATGGTGGTGGAGGTGATGGAGGTGATGAAGGTGAGGTGGTGATGATGGTGGTGATGATGGTGGTGGTGATGGTGGAGGTGATGGAAGTGGTGACAGTGGAGGTGATAGAGGTGGTGATGGTGATAGTCATGATGGTGGTGGTGACGGTGGTGGTGATGGAGGTGGTGAAGGTGAGGTGGTGATGGTGGTGATGATGGAGTGGTGATGGTGGAGGTGATGAAGGTGATGGGGATAGTCATGATGGTGGAGGTGATGGAGATAGTCATGATGGTGGTGATGATGAAGGTGAGGTGGTGATGGTGGTGATGATGGTGGTGGTGATGATGGTGGTGATAGAGGTGATGATGGTCATGGTAATGGTGGAGGTGATGAAGGTGGTGATGGCGGTAGTCATGATGGTGGAGGTGATAAAGGTGAGTGGTGATGGTGGTGGAGGTGATGGAGGTGATGGGGATAGTAGTGCTGGGAGAGCAATGGTGGTGGGACACTCAGAAGCCCTGGACAAGGCACATGGTAAGGAAAGGTCAGCCCCTCATTTTCTTCTCCATGCCAGACGGGGTTTGGGATAACGACATTGCTGTTCCCTTCGTCTGATACTACCAATTTAAAACTGGATCCTCAAACTGGATCCCAGGGCCCCTAGAAACACAGAGAACTTGCTGATTATAATTTAAAATCCCTGCCAACAGACCGGGCTGAGATCACGCGGAAAGCAGTGATTATTGTTCCAACGCCATTGCCGAGAAAGCACCGGAAGCTGGGTATGCTGCACTCAAGAGCAAGCAGCAGCCATCTGCAGGGCGAGGCCCGTGTTACCAGCCTGAAGGGGCAGGGATGTTAAGGCTCCCCCCTTGTTACGAGCAGCTCTGTCCCCGTGAACACCAGCCACTGGCCACAAGCCCACGCCCTGTCTGCATCATTTCCCAGCAGCTACTTGTCTCCACTGCAGCACAACCTTTAATCTCACCAACTTTCCTTTATGACTCAAGGTTCCAGCTTATATCCAGATATCTACACCCAGGTTTCTCTATACATTCCATATACCAGATGTGGGGACATTAGGGGATCAAGAAGTAATGCCCTTTTTTTTGCCCACATGATTTCTGACCCAACAGAATACACAGAGCCACACTTCAAGGGATGAATGGTCAGTTTATCAGCGGTGAGAGCTGGGTGGGAGGACCCGGCTTAGGCAGGCGATTGCTCAGGCTGGTTAGTGCCCTCGGCTTCAGCCCTTCCCTTCTGGACTGTCTTTGGTTCAGCCCACACGGGCTTGTTCCTGTCTCCCAAACAGATTCACTGACTCAGGACTACTAGCTCACACTGGCCATGGAAGGAGAGGCACGAAATCCATTCGTTTATGACACATTCATTCATTCACCTGACAAATATTTATTGAGCTGGGTGGGACATCGCACATCTTGCAGACCCTCCAGTGTTCTGCTGCCATTGCTCAGAGCACATTTCGTGGAAATGGTTTCCAACTCCCCCTTTCCACCCCAGCTGGGAGCTTAGTGCCTAGAGCTTTGTAAAATTAGTGAATGAAGTTCCAAGCCTGGGTCACTCGGGGTGTGATAGTGTTTGTAGATGGAAATAGAGGTATTTGTTTTTGAGGGGAAAACCGACACGTCCGGGTTTCCACCTTGTGAAATGTTGGGAGCTCTCCACGTCCTCTGACCCACATTAACAGTCACACCTTGCATCAGTTTGTGTGTAT
>NW_027870243.1:0-251 GCF_054177405.1 Leptonychotes weddellii | reverse complement strand
AGCTTCGAGCTACTTGCCATTCCCGAGGGCTGGAAGGTTCAAGAACCCTGTAGAAAAGTCCAGCATCTAACTGGGAAGTTGGCCCTGGAGTAAATGGTGTCTGGGAAGTAGGGGTGGGGGTATGGGGGGGTGGGGTTCAGACTCACGAACTCCTCCTATCAGAACCCACCTATGGAACCATGTGGACGTCCACGGGGTCATAGGCTGACACCCACAGATCCCGCAGCGGTGCTTCTAGATTGTTCCTCAGC
>NW_027870242.1:0-251 GCF_054177405.1 Leptonychotes weddellii | reverse complement strand
TAAATAAATAAATAAAACCATTTAAAAAACCCCACAAAACTTAAAAAAAAAAAAATTCAAAAGGAGAATTAAAGGATAATTAAATTCAAAAGGAGATGTGTTTCATCTCCTTGTGGTTGTAGATTTCACCATTGTAACAGAGCCACAAGTAAGGATGTTTCTTTGCTCAAATTGGCTGTGTTCCAAACAGTTGGTCAACCACTGCCAACCAGTGAAATCCAAAGCAGCAGTTCATGTATCTGTTGACATTC
>NW_027870241.1:0-251 GCF_054177405.1 Leptonychotes weddellii | reverse complement strand
TTGTGGATATTTTTTTTTTTTTTTGGGTGTTCTTTTTTTTTTTATTTTATTTTTTTTATTCTTATGTTAATCCCCATACATTACATCATTAGTTCTAGATGAAGTGTTCCATGATTCATTGTTTGTGCATAACACCCAGTGTTCCATGCAGAACGTGCCCTCAATACCCACCACCAGGCCAACCCATCCTCCCACCCCCTCCCCTCTACAACCCTCAGTTTGTTTTTCAGAGTCCATCGTCTCTCATGGTT
>NW_027870240.1:0-251 GCF_054177405.1 Leptonychotes weddellii | reverse complement strand
GGTGGCTCAGTCGTTAAGCGGCTGCCTTCGGCTCAGGTCATGATCCCAGGGTCCTGGGATCGAATCCCACATCGGGCTCCCTGCTCAGAGGGAAGCCTGCTTCTCCCTTTCCCACTCCCCCTGCTTGTGTTCCTGCTCTCGCTGTGTCTCTCTCTGTCAAATAAATAAATAAAATCTTTAAATATATATATATATATATTAACTGTCACAGCCCAGGTACTGATGTTTCAGAATGAACACTGGACTGTCAA
>NW_027870239.1:0-251 GCF_054177405.1 Leptonychotes weddellii | reverse complement strand
AATGGCCAAGCGGTCCTCCAGCTTCTGTGAGCTTCCTTGCCCTTCATCTGCAGTTCCGCCTGGCTGAGCCTCCATCTTACTGCTTCCTGCACCTGCTCAGGCCTCTGGGCTGTCATCCACAGGACGACCTGAGGGGGCTTCTCAAATACCAAGCCCCCCAGCCCCTGCCCCGGCCCTCTGCCCCGGTCCCATCAGGAGGGCGGGCTGGCCCTCTCTCCGTGTCTTGACTGCTCCCTGCTTTCTTCTGCCCC
>NW_027870238.1:0-251 GCF_054177405.1 Leptonychotes weddellii | reverse complement strand
TGACTCAGGTCATGATCTCAGGGTCCTGGGATCGAGCCCTGCATCGGGCTCGCTGCTCAGCGGGGCGTCTGCTTCTCCCTCTCCCTCTGCCTCTCTCCCCACATTGTGCTCTCTCCCTCAAATAAGTAAAATCTTAAAAAAAATTTTGATTTTGTAAACAAAGTTATTCCCCCTTAAAAAATGTGTAAAAAAAAAAAAAACATGGGTCATATGTTTTTTACAGGCACATTTCAAAGTATGTGCAAGGAAAA
>NW_027870237.1:0-251 GCF_054177405.1 Leptonychotes weddellii | reverse complement strand
TGTTCTATAAATGTCAGTCTGGTTTGATTCATTGATTGTCATTTAAATATTTTATATCCTAAATAAATCTTGTTTCTTTGTCTTGTCAACTATTGAGAGAGGGACATTCAGCTTGAAGATTTTTCTACTTCCCTATTTATTCTATCAGATTTTGCTTCATTTTGAAATTCTTTCATTAGGTACATAATAACTTTATTGTATAAATGAGTTTACGTGTTTATCATTATGAAGTGTCCCTCTTTATCACTCTG
>NW_027870236.1:0-251 GCF_054177405.1 Leptonychotes weddellii | reverse complement strand
GATTTGCTCTTAGAAATAACGTTTGGGGGCGCCTGGGTGGCTCAGTCGGTTGGGTGGCTGCCTTTGGCTCAGGTCATGATCCCAGGGTCCTGGGATCGAGCCCCGCGTCAGGCTCCCTGCTCAGCGGAGAGCCTGCTTCTCCCTTCCCCTCTGCCTGCCACTCTACCTACTTGTGCTCTCTCTGTCAAATAAATAAATTTAAAAAAAAAAAGAAAGAAAGAAATAACGTTTGAAAAACATTTAGAAATCAA
>NW_027870235.1:0-251 GCF_054177405.1 Leptonychotes weddellii | reverse complement strand
CCAGTGAAAACCCATCACCTCCTACTTGCGGACCACCGTGAACCAGAATGCCCGGGCCACCCTCGGCAGCATCAGGCACATGATCTGCAAGAACAAGTACTGCCCAGATCTGTGCGTGGCTGCCATTTGCACAACCAGAGCCATCCTGCACAGTCAGAAGCCCGTGATGGTGAAGAGGAAGCGGACTGCCCCACCAAGAGCTCCTGAGCACCAGCCCCCCACCTCCAAAGCAATAAAGATGTCAACCGCCT
>NW_027870234.1:0-1798 GCF_054177405.1 Leptonychotes weddellii | reverse complement strand
GTGAGTGGTGAGCAAATGACCCAGCGTGCGGTCCTGGCTGGCTGGTCCCTGTGAGAGCTCAGAGATGCTGGATAACAAGGTATGAAGTGTACATCTCTGATGTAAATCCCTCTGCTCCTCCAGATCCTCAGGAAAATCTTCTACCAACTGTGAAGATTTCATGGTTTGGGGTGTGTGTGTGTGTGTGTGTGTGTGTGTGTGTATGCAGGCGCACACGCGCGCAAATCAGAAAAACATAGATTTAAACTCCAAGTCTGAATCCAGACGACACAAACCTGGGACAAGAGAAGATGCATAAACCCCAAGCAGGGCCTCAGAGAGCGGACAGAATACATAAGCCCGCCCCCAAGGCCTCCAGCCCAGAGAGAGACGGCAGGGGACCTGGGGCGCCCACTGCCTGCCAGGCTTCTTTCCAGGGAATGTCACCCAAATCTCCTCCTAGGACAAGCCATCTTGGACGGCAATGATTACATTAATACAAAAAGGAGTTTTGTCACCATGAAGGACTTCTGTCTGGTTCTATGTGTCTGGAGGCAGGGCATGGTCCCATGGCCTCTCCACCAGTTTGCCCCAAAGCCAGCAAGCGAGGGGAAGGCTAGCGCAGAGCAGGTGCACCCAGCGGTCTCCATGGCGACCACTCCATGCCTGCCCTGTGGGGCCCTGACTTTCCATGGGCGGGGCCTCACCTGCCAGGGGTAGACCACCCTCTTGGAGCAGGTGGTCTGGGTGCAGCGCAGGAGGCTGGGTAATGCATGGGCCACGGCATAGACAGCTGAGTACACGCTGTAGACCACGCACTCACCAGAGAGCGTGAGGATGGTGTTGAAGGACGCGGTGGTGTCCTGGCAGGTGTCGCAATCCTGGTTGCAGGTGGCCCCCAGGCTGGTCCTGTTGGGCGCAGTTTGCCCGGCCTGGGCGGGCACATGCAGAACTCGCTGAAGCCCAGCATGGGCACGCTCTGGGTGGTGATGCCCAGGAAGGTGCCCGTGTTACGCAGCTCGGTGAGGTTGTGCAGGACCGGGTCGATGGCCCAGGACTCAGAGGCGATCCACACGGCGCCCGTGAAGTTCTGGTGGAGCATCTCATGGAAGAAGTTGTGCAGGACCAGGTCGGGCGAGAACAGGACCACAATGCGCGCCGAGCTCTGCTGTAGCTTGTCCACGATGGCCTCCAGGCGCTGGCGCTCCCACTGGGTCACGTCCTGGCTGGGCTGTGGCGTGGGCAGTGTCTCCTGGAAGGCGATGCAGATGTCGCGGGTGGTCAGGCACTCGTTGAGCAGTTGGCTGTTGTAGCGTCCATAGTCGTCGCCGCTCACCAGCACGATGATCCAGTTCCAGCGGAAGTGGAGCATGACCTGCACCATGGCCTCGATCTGGTGATCCGCGCCCGGCACCATGTGCAGCAGGGCGGGGAAGCGCTGCTTGTCCCGCAGCTCATCACTGATGGTACTGTAGGTGATCTGCCAGAGGGGACCGCCGCCAGCGTGAGCGAGGGCCTCCCCAGGCCACCGTCGCCCCGCCTGGGTCCCCACAGCATCCCCCCCATCCTTCCCCCTGTGGTCTCTGCTGAACGTGGCAGCCAGGGGATCCAGCACGCACATGTCAGTCACCTTACTTACTCCTCTGCTCAAAACCCTCCAACAGCTCCAAAAGTCACTCAGGGGCAGCCAGAGTCCTCAGTGGCCCCCAAGAGGCTCCATCACTGACCCCAGCCCTCACCTCTCTGACCTCATCTCCTCCTACTCTCCCGGGGTCCCAGTTCTGCTCACGGGGTTCTGTGAACGCACCAGGCACCTGCC
>NW_027870233.1:0-251 GCF_054177405.1 Leptonychotes weddellii | reverse complement strand
TACATCCAAATGGCTGAAAACTAAACTAAAACTAAATTAGTACTTGAATAAAACATCACAGACATCGTCAAAAGTTACCCTGTCTAAAGGAATTTATAACATATCTTTTTTTTTTTAAGATTTTATTTCTTTTTTTTTTTTTTAAAGATTTTATTTATTTATTTGCGAGAGAGAATGAGAGACAGAGAGCACGAGAGGGAGGAGGGTCAGAGGGAGAAGCAGACTCCCCGCCGAGCAGGGAGCCGGATGCG
>NW_027870232.1:0-251 GCF_054177405.1 Leptonychotes weddellii | reverse complement strand
GTCAACCATGGGATTTTCTGAGCTCTGCGAAGCAATAAGAGGACGCAGCCTCGGGTGACTGGCAGAACGAGAGTCTAGGGCTAGAGATTTCTCTAACGCACACCTTATGGCTTGAAGAAAACCACTCAGAGCACCATCTATTTCTACAAGATTTTCATCACCCCAAACAGAAACTCTATAACTTTAAGCAACAATTCTCCAGCCCCTGCTAACCTCCTGTCTACTTTCTGTGAATTTGCCTCTTCTAGATA
>NW_027870231.1:0-251 GCF_054177405.1 Leptonychotes weddellii | reverse complement strand
TGCTGCTGTGTAGAAATGAATTATAAATAATTTTGTACAGATGGGAGTGACAGGCGGCTTTTCTCTGGGGGCTCACTGAGGAGTGGGGCCCGAGTTCTCGGCTCCTCCAGGGTGCAGATTGGGAGGCCGACATTTTCACTCTCTGCCTCCAAACTGTACGGAAAGCTTGCAGAGAACAAAAGCTCCGGAGAGCAAACCCAAGCAGATTTCTTAGCCCGGACCGGGCAAGGGCAGGGCAATTCCAGCTCCAG
>NW_027870230.1:0-251 GCF_054177405.1 Leptonychotes weddellii | reverse complement strand
AACAAACTGAGGATTTTAGAGGGGAGGGGGGTGGAGGGATGGGTTAGCCTCGTGATGGGTATTAAGGAGGGCATGTACTGCATGGAGCACTGGGTTTTATACGAAAACAATGATTTGTGGATCACTACATCAAAAACTAATGATATATTGTATGGTGACTAACATAACATAATAAAATAAAATTAAAAAAAAAAAAAAAGAAAGCCAGTGTATCTCCTGGGGTGGTTCAAGCTCAGGTCAGCCTCTTACTT
>NW_027870229.1:0-251 GCF_054177405.1 Leptonychotes weddellii | reverse complement strand
GCAGACCTCTCCATTTGAGAGCCTGCTTTTGCTGAACTGGTTTAGTTGGAAATTGTGTCTCGTCCCCCTCTGTGTCAGCCAGATGGAAACTCAGCTCCTTTTCTAACTTTGTTTCGTAGATGCCAGGCTAGGACCCCCTCCTTCTCTCTCTCCAAACCTGCCTGCCTGCCCTGAGCCACAGGAGAGGAGACTTCCTCAACGCTCTTGTTCCAACCTGCCACGCAGCGGGGAGTCACGGGAGAGAAGGGGCA
>NW_027870228.1:0-251 GCF_054177405.1 Leptonychotes weddellii | reverse complement strand
CTCCTTGTGGCCTTTCTCAAATCTGGTCATCCAAAATAATTTCTTTCTTTCTTTTTTTTTTTTAAAGATTGTATTTATTTATTTGAGAGAGAGAGTGAGAGAGAGAAAGAGCACAAGAGGGGGGAGCGGGAGAGGGAGAAGCAGACTCCCTGCTGAGCAGGGAGCCCGATGCGGGACTCGATCCCGGGACTCCAGGATCATGACCTGAGCCGAAGGCAGTCGCTCAACCAACTGAGCCACCCAGGCGCCCA
>NW_027870227.1:0-251 GCF_054177405.1 Leptonychotes weddellii | reverse complement strand
GAGAAAAAGGAACTCTTGTACACTGTTGGTGGGAATGAATTAGCATATGATTCAGTAATTCCACTACCAGATATTATTAGCCCAAAGAGTATGAAAACACTAAACTGAAAAGATATATGCACCCCTATGTTTACTGCAGCATTATCTGCAATAGCCAAAGTGCGGAAACAGTCCCAAGTGTCCTATATATATATATATACACACACACACACACACACAATGGACTATCAGTCGGCCATAAAGAAGAATGA
>NW_027870226.1:0-251 GCF_054177405.1 Leptonychotes weddellii | reverse complement strand
CTTGTGGCCTTTCTTTCTCAAATCTGGTCATCCAAAATAATTTCTTTCTTTCTTTTTTTTTTTAAAGATTGTATTTATTTATTTGAGAGAGAGAGTGAGAGAGAGAAAGAGCACAAGAGGGGGGAGCGGGAGAGGGAGAAGCAGACTCCCTGCTGAGCAGGGAGCCCGATGCGGGACTCGATCCCGGGACTCCAGGATCCTGACCTGAGCCGAAGGCAGTCGCTTAACCAACTGAGCCACCCAGGCGCCCA
>NW_027870225.1:0-251 GCF_054177405.1 Leptonychotes weddellii | reverse complement strand
ACAGGGTGGACTCTGTATGGCAGTGGACACCGGCTTCAATGGGAAGAAGGCACACTGCTATAACAGGAATGGGCCAGGCCACAAGGCCCTCAGGGTCAGATTCTAGAATGGAAGTGTCTTCCTCATAGGGCTCTTGTGGGCCCGTATGCAGAGTTTCCAAACCACATATACATAAAGATATTTTTTTTTCATTTTATTTATTTTTTTATTCTTATGTTAATCCCCATACATTACATCATTAGTTTTAGATG
>NW_027870224.1:0-251 GCF_054177405.1 Leptonychotes weddellii | reverse complement strand
AGGGAGTGGAGGGGAGGGGAAAGGAAAGGAAAGGAAAAAGAAAAGAAAAGAAAAAAGAAAAAAGAAAAGAAAAGAAAAAAAGAAAGAAGGTCAGTCAGACACATAATTAGGGAAAATAAAGTATGGATACAAAATTAGGGAGTGAATACAGAACTGATCTGCTAGGTTAAAAAACTAGAGAACTATGGAGAAGATAGTGAGGTCTGCCATTTTTCTGCATCTGACTACAGTACTAAGTACATCTACTGGAC
>NW_027870223.1:0-1798 GCF_054177405.1 Leptonychotes weddellii | reverse complement strand
AGCCAGAAAGTAGAAACAACCTAAATGTCCATCAGCTGAGGAACTGATAGACAAAAGGTGGCGGATCCATACAGTGGAATATTCTTCAGCCACAAGAAAAAAAAAAAAGGAATAAATGCTGATCCATGCTACTACGGGGATGAACCTTGAAAACATTACACTAAAGTGAAAGCAGCAAGACACAAAAGGCTATGCATTGTATGATCCCCTTTTATATGAAATCTTCAGAATAGGCACATCCCGCAGAAACAGAAAGCAAATTACTGGTTGCTCGGGGCGGGGAGTGGAGGGGTTTCCCTCTGTGGTGGTGAAAATGTTCTCAAATTGTTGTGCTGCGTGCTTGTTATCTGTGAATAGAGTAAAGCCGTCAAATTATACACTTTAAAGGGGTGTTGGGGGTGCCTGGGTGGCTCAGTCAGCTAAGCGTCTGCCTTCGGCTCAGGTCACGATCCCAGGGTCCTGGGATCAAGCCCCGCATCGGCCTGCTTCTCCCTCTCCCTCTCCATTGTTCTCCCTGCTTGTGCTCTTGTCAAATAAAATCTTTTAAAAAAAAAAAAAAAAGCAAGAAAAGAAAGAAAAAGAAAAGAAGAGAAAGGAAGAGAAGAAAGAGAAAGAAAGGAAGAAAGAAAAGAAAGAAGGAAGAAAGGAAAGGGAAGGAAGGAAGGAAGGAAAAGAAAGGAAAAAAAAGGAAAGAAAGAAAGAAAGAAAAGAAAAAGAAAGAAATGGCCCTCCGTGAAAGGTGTCCCGAGATACCAAGTTGGTGGTCTGTTTGCAGTGAGACTGGAGTGGCCAGCCTCCCTGCAGGTCTTACAAATGGTCCAGCCCCATGAAAAATTCCTAGGTGGGCTTGTGAGACTTCTGATCACTTCCCCCCACCGACAGTCCCAACGCTGTGGTCCGAGGGGCGCCCGAGTCTCTATCCTCCACCTGAGTGGCCGTAACAGCCTACCCAGCCCCGTGCCGTCATGTGACAGCTGACCACGGAGTCCTCCGTGAGCTTGTCCGCCGCCGCCATTTGCCGATCTTGCTCTACCAGGGGCTAATCCAACTCAATCAATTCCTAATTTCGCTGGCAAGTGCTAGAGCCCACCCAGGATCCCAGTCCCCTAGCCAGTGGGCTCAGCCCTGTGACTTGCTCCAAGAGCCGACAGAATGGAGCACGGAAACGGCTCTCCTATGCTCTCAAGGTGGTGACCAAAGCTGGCTCTGACGTCCCAGGACTCCTCTGCTTTCTGTCCCATTGCTGCTGGACTCACCAGCCCACCCAGATGCAGAGGAAGGGTGCGAGCCCCAGCTTCCATGGGAGCCCTGTCATCGTGGGCTGAACTCAGTACCCCTGCCTCAAGCTCACATGTTGAAGCCCAGATTCCATGGGAAAAACGGACACTCACAGACCCGTTCTGTTAAGCTCTTCCAATGTTTATTGAATAGTGAACTGCTGTCAATCCTGCTGAACTCTGCAACTCACTCACCCGGATCCCTCTCTTGGCCACCCTGAGAAGGAAGCCAGGAGCAGGACCACCCCAAATGCCAGAGAGTAGTCATGGGGCTGGGGGATGTGGGGAGATGGGAAAAGGCGGTGGGGGGAAGAGGAAGGAGCAAGGCAGGCAGGGCGCAGGGCTACACTCCGGGGGGCTGGGGGGCACACACGCGCGCACACACACAGGCAAGGACCAGTGGCATCAGTCTCTGCCCCCACTCAGCAGCCGCAGGGACATCAGGGAAAGACCAGGCGTCCATGAGACATTTCAGTCCTTCCCGTCATGAAGCGTCTGCCACGAGGGGCTGGGCCAAGGTC
>NW_027870222.1:0-251 GCF_054177405.1 Leptonychotes weddellii | reverse complement strand
GGGGAATGGAAGTGAGCCTGGAGGGGTCTGCAGGAGCGACGTGGAAGCCAGTGTGGGCCTCTAGATGGCCCGGTGAACGGCATGGGCACGTGTCCCAAGCACGGTTGTGGGGTTGAGGGATGGGTGCAGCCGTGGGAAAGGGGTGTCTCGGTTCTAGCAGGAGCACCTGGAAGTGGGGCTGCACGGGTCCGTGTGGGGTACCATTGTCATAGTGCGGGTTCCCAGGGACACAGACGCTGAGACTGAGATTT
>NW_027870221.1:0-251 GCF_054177405.1 Leptonychotes weddellii | reverse complement strand
TGAGGCAGTGGCTACAAATGAAACAGAACAGGAGTCTGTGCTCCTGCTGCCCGGGGACGGATCCAGCGCTGATGGGCCCCTGGTGGAGGAGAGGGCGTCTGGGGTCTGCTTGCCTTCTCCTGACTTTCTTTCTCCAGCACCTAGTGCAGAGCCGGCACAGAGTAGATGTAGAGCTGTGGAAGGAATGGGTGAGAAGAGATAAAGACATCAGAGGCACCAAAAATTAAAATCTCAGCACTTTTTCTTGTAAA
>NW_027870220.1:0-251 GCF_054177405.1 Leptonychotes weddellii | reverse complement strand
CCCCCGGGGAGGATTCGGATGGATGGGGTGACTGTGGGCCCTATGGACAGCTCTGGGACGCCCCTCCTTGCCCCTCCTTCCCTCCAGTCTGGCCAGGACATGGGAACCATAGAGGCTGTAACTGGGTTGCGGGGGAGGGGCCGGCCCTCGGCGCTGTTCGGATCCCTGACCCACTGCTCTGCAGTCTTGACACCCGTCTCTGCAGAACCTCCCATCCTCAGCGCACAGGCTTGGGAGTCCTGCGAGGGCGC
>NW_027870219.1:0-251 GCF_054177405.1 Leptonychotes weddellii | reverse complement strand
TGCCCATACTCTCGCTTGCTTGCTCTAATGAATAAATTATTAAAAATCATTAAAAAAAAAAGAACTGAAAGCTCAATCTCAAAGAGATATTTGCAAACCTATGTTCAAAGCAGCATTACTCACAATAGGCAAAAGGTAGAAGCAACCCAAATGTCCAACAAATGAATAAGCAAAATGTAATGTATATACACACACACACGAGAATATTATTCAACCTTAAAAAGGAAGGAAGGGGCACCTGGGTGACTCAG
>NW_027870218.1:0-251 GCF_054177405.1 Leptonychotes weddellii | reverse complement strand
AATGGACTCCAAGCCCCTGACAGAGTCTGCCTCGGGCGCATGCAAACAGTGCAACGTGGTCAAGCGCAAACACGGGGCGACAGAGGTGACACGGGACACGGAACATGGGAACAAGGCTGGGGCGATGGGCCCCTAGAGAGGGGCCTGGTCTCCCCAACCCCAGTGGGCAGGACAGGAAAAGTAAGATTCGGACTTCTTGTAAAATGCCCATTTGCTGGGTAATTTCTTTCTCCTCATCTTAAAAAATAATA
>NW_027870217.1:0-251 GCF_054177405.1 Leptonychotes weddellii | reverse complement strand
TTGTATTTGGTTCAAGGTCAGCAGCCTCCATATTGTGTTTGTGTTTTCTCCTAGAGAATCCAGCCTCAGCTCCCAGATGAAGATGGTGATCACAGTGACAAAGAAGATGAACAGCCCCAAGTGGTGGTTTTAAAAAAGGGAGACCTGTCAGTTGAAGAAGTCATGAAAATTAAAGCAGAAATAAAGGCTGCCAAAGCAGATGAAGAACCGGCTATAGTTGATGGAAGAATCATGTATCGAAAACCAGTCAA
>NW_027870216.1:0-251 GCF_054177405.1 Leptonychotes weddellii | reverse complement strand
ACAGTAAACAGTGTTGCTGAGTAAAACTAAAGCACACAGTAATTACTTCAAGAAAAAAAAGATTTTTCCAAATTATTTAAGTAACTTTTGTGTGGCTTATCAGAAAATGAAAAAAGATGGAAATTTCATCAAGGAAAAGCAATAAATTCAAGAGTAGTTCTCTTTAGAAGAAAAGGCTAAGCTGAGTGTGTAAGTAGAGCTATCCAAAGAGAAACAGTATGAATATTCTTTCCACATTGATGACTCTAAAA
>NW_027870215.1:0-251 GCF_054177405.1 Leptonychotes weddellii | reverse complement strand
AAGACTCACATTTGCCTGATGCTTTTGTAGATATGATCTTGTAGGTCTCAGGCTTCTCATCTACTACCTTGTTCTTTCTTCATTGCCTGCCAAGGAATGTCTTGAGGGTTATTTTGATCCTACTCTATGTTTAGAACCATGTCTTTGCATGGTTTTCAGTTTTTTGTCTGTTTGCTGGATATTTTGCTTGTTTTTTTTTTCTTTTAAGTTTTCTTTCTTTCTCTTTTTCTCTCTCTTTCCCTTTCTTTCTT
>NW_027870214.1:0-251 GCF_054177405.1 Leptonychotes weddellii | reverse complement strand
GTTAAACATCACTCACCCCCGACCTATACTGCAAACACACACAAAACACTGCTGATCTGAAGAGTTTTCTCTTCAAAAATTGGCTAAACTTTTAAGCAACAAAGCCTTTAAGCACATAACCTTTTTATTTAATTCAATTAACATACACTATATTAGTTTCAGAAGCAGAGTGCAGTGATTCCTCAGTCTATATAATACACAGTGCTCATTACATCATGTGCCCTCCTTAATGTCCATCACCCAATTATCCC
>NW_027870213.1:0-251 GCF_054177405.1 Leptonychotes weddellii | reverse complement strand
AATGGCCAAGCGGTCCTCCAGCTTCTGTGAGCTTCCTTGCCCTTCATCTGCAGTTCCGCCTGGCTGAGCCTCCATCTTACTGCTTCCTGCACCTGCTCAGGCCTCTGGGCTGTCATCCACAGGACGACCTGAGGGGGCTTCTCAAATACCAAGCCCCCCAGCCCCTGCCCCGGCCCTCTGCCCCGGTCCCATCAGGAGGCCGGGCTGGCCCTCTCTCCGTGTCTTGACTGCTCCCTGCTTTCTTCTGCCCC
>NW_027870212.1:0-1798 GCF_054177405.1 Leptonychotes weddellii | reverse complement strand
GCTCAGTTGGTTGAGCGACTGCCTTCAGCTCCGGTCATGATCCTGGAGTCCCTGGATCGAGTCCCGCATCGGGCTCCCTGCTCGGCAGGGAGTCTGCTTCTCCCTCTGACCCTCCCCCCTCTCATGTGCTCTCTCTCATTCTCTCTCTCTCAAATAAATAAATAAAATCTTTAAAAAAAAAAAAAAAGAATGTTTGGGTCAACCAGGAAATCAAAGAAGAACTTAAACAATTCATGGAAACCAATGAGAACAAAAACACATTGGTCCAAAACCTATGAGATACTGTAAAGGTGGTCCTAAGGGAGAAATACATAGCCATCCAAGCCTCACTCAAAAAAAATTAAAAAATCCTGAATTCACCAACTAACTTTACACCTTAAAGAACTAGAGAAAATGCAATAAATGATGCCTAGGCCACACATTAGAAGAGAAAAAATTAAGATTAGAGCAGAGATTGAATTGAATTAGATTAATTGAATGAATTAGAAACCAGAAACACAGTAGATCAGATCAACGAAACTAGAAGCTGGTTCTTTGAAAGAATTAATAAGATTGATAAACCCCTGGCCAGACTTATCCAAAAGAAAAGAGAAAGGACCCAAATTAATAAAATTATGAATGAAAGGGGAGAGATCACAACTAACACCAAGGAAATAGAAACAAGTATTAGAAATTATTATCAACAACTATATGCCAATAAATTAAGCAACCTGGAAGAAATGGATGCCTTCTGGGAATCCTATAAACTGCCAAGACTGAAACAGGAAGGAATTGACAACCTGAATAGGCCAATAACCAGTAACGAGATTGAAGCAATGATCAGAAGCCTCCCAAAAAACAAGAGCCCAGGGCCTGATGGATTCCCTGGGAAATTCTACCAAAAATTCAAAGAAGAAATAATACCTATTCTCCTAAACTGTTTCAAAAAATAGAAACAGAAGGAAAGTTTCTAGACTCATTCTATGAGGCCAGCAATACCTTAATCCCCAAACCAGGCAAACACGCCATCAAAAAGGAGAATTTCAGACCAACATCCCTGATGAATATGGATTCCAAAATTCTCAACAATATCCTAGTTAATAGGATCCAACAATACATTAAAAGGATCATCCACCAGGACCAAGTAGGATTTATCCCCAGGATGCAAGGGTAGTTCAACATTCACAAATCAATCAATGTGACAGAACACATTAATAAGAGGAGAGAGAAGAACCATATGGTCCTCTCAATTGATGCAGAAAAAGCATTTGACAAAATACAGCATCCTTTCCTGATTAAAACTCTTCAGAGTATAGGGATAGAGGGAACATTCCTCAAGTTCATAAAATCCATCTATGAAAAACCCACAGCAAATATCATCCTCAACGGGGAAAAGCTGAGAGCCTTTCCTTTAAGATCAGGAACACGTCAAGGATGTCCACTCTTGCCACTATTGTTCAAGAGAGTACTAGAAGTCCTAGCAACAGCAATCAGACAACAAAAAGAAATAAAATGTATTCAAATTGGCAAAGAAGCAGTCAAACTCTCTCTTCACAGATTACATGATACTTTATGTGGAAAATCCAAAAGACTCCACCCCCAAATTACTAAAACTCATCCAGCAATTCAGTAATGTGGCAGGATACAAAATCAATGCACAGAAATCAGTTGCCTTCTTATACACTAACAATGCAACTGTAGAAAGAGAAATTAGAGAAATGATTCCATTTAAAATAGCACTAAAAACCATAAGATACCTTGGAATAAACCTAACCAAAGAGGTAAAGGATCTATACTCTAGGAACTACACTCATGAAAG
>NW_027870211.1:0-251 GCF_054177405.1 Leptonychotes weddellii | reverse complement strand
TGTTCACATCCTTGCCAATACTTATCTCTTGTCTTTTTTTTTTTTAAGATTTTTTATTTATTTGAGACAGAGAGAATGAGAGACAGAGAACATGAGAGGGAGGAGGGTCAGAGGGAGAAGCAGACTCCCTGCCGAGCAGGGAGCCCGATGCGGGACTCGATCCCGGGACTCCAGGATCATGACCTGAGCCGAAGGCAGTCGCTTAACCAACTGAGCCACCCAGGCGCCCTTATCTCTTGTCTTTTTGATGA
>NW_027870210.1:0-251 GCF_054177405.1 Leptonychotes weddellii | reverse complement strand
GAAGGGAGAGTAATATTCACCTTTTATTAATTCAGAGGTAAGATGGAGACCTAGTCTGTAAAGCCTCAGACATTATGGAACCAAATCTGTTTCCGCTTCTCTACAGTAACGCCAGCCAAGAAATAGAAGGTTCAAGAGTTTTGATCCCAGCCCCACCTTCAGTGTGTAATTACGGCACATTTCCTCACATCCTCGTTTTTCACGAAGTCGTGCTGTTTTCAGTGTTCCATAACAATATGGCAATGAGATGG
>NW_027870209.1:0-251 GCF_054177405.1 Leptonychotes weddellii | reverse complement strand
ATCAAAAGTATTCCTTGAAGAAGAATTCCAAGAAAGTCCTCACCCCCTCTCTGCACATAAATCTCTCTCACCTGAACTGGATTTCTTAGAAAATTGAGAACCCGGAGGAGAGGTAGATTTTCAATGTATTCTATTTCACCCAGCTCAGCAATCTGTTTAATAAAAGAAACAAAGTATTATCAATAGATTAACTGTACAACCAATAATATAAAGTACTGTAAGAGGAGCTGGTATGGATCCTCTAACTTCAA
>NW_027870208.1:0-251 GCF_054177405.1 Leptonychotes weddellii | reverse complement strand
GAACTGCAGGTGATGTAAAATCAGGGAAGATAAAATGAGCAAAAACAAAACGGAGGGAGAGGTAGGGCACGGATGCCCACGAATACACCACAAATAGGAAGAAGATAAAGGGAGTTCATTCAAATTGTTAGCGACCTTTTGGCTTCCAACATGTATGGCGATTACAGGTCTAATAACAATAGGTTTAATTTTAACTTATTTTTTTTTTATCAAAATACCCCTAAGGTGGGCTCCCTGTTCGGCAGGGAGCC
>NW_027870207.1:0-251 GCF_054177405.1 Leptonychotes weddellii | reverse complement strand
GTTGCAAATGGCAAGATCTCATTCCTTTTGATGGCTGCATAATATTCCATTGTATATATATACCACATCTTCTTTGGATACCCAGTTTTGTATGTTTGTGTTTGCCTATCTGCTTGCTAAATCTGGCAGACCTAGATGCAGAGTATCTCCAGGTTCAAAGTGGGAAACATCCGGTGGGTCATGTGACCAACAGTTTAACTTAAATGGAAAAATCCCCTAAGCCTTGGACATCAGTGTACCTCTTCCCCTGT
>NW_027870206.1:0-251 GCF_054177405.1 Leptonychotes weddellii | reverse complement strand
GCAGTCACTAAATATTTGTTGAATAAATTAAAGAACTAACTTAGATCTCTGACCGAATGCTTTACCCCTGGGCCTGTAGTGAACTGGGTAAGGAGTGGTTTCCAGCAAGGACTAGTAAAAGAAGAGCAAATGAATCATGAGTGGTGAAAGTCTTTGAACTTTAGTGCGGGACTTTCTGAAACCTATTTTGTATGAGCTGAGGGGTTTTCCTAAATTTATTATTTTTATCTGTTTTCTCAAAGAATTGACAT
>NW_027870205.1:0-251 GCF_054177405.1 Leptonychotes weddellii | reverse complement strand
CATACTCCGAGTTTTATCTTAGGCCCCAAACACCTGATAGCATTTAAGAGCCAGATCCCAAACATGTTCCAGGACTTTAGCTTCAAAAAACCTCAGCTGACACTGGCATCAACCCTCTACCATCGGTGATTTATGAAATAACACCTATTGTTCACCTGACACTTTGGATTGGACCCTACCCTGGGTTCCTGAAGGAGCAGGTACCTTAGACCCCTTGCCAATGTAAACCCCTATTGTTCACCTGACACTTT
>NW_027870204.1:0-251 GCF_054177405.1 Leptonychotes weddellii | reverse complement strand
GGGAGGGTCAGAGGGAGAAGCAGACTCCCTGCCGAGCAGGGAGCCCGATGCAGGACTCGATCCAGGGACTCCAGGATCATGACCTGAGCCGAAGGCAGTCGCTTAACCGACTGAGCCACCCAGGCGCCCCGCCCACAGTTAATTCTATCCTTGGGATTTTATCTAAGGGAAATAATTCAAAAGCAGAGAGAAGCTACAAGTGCCCAAAGATATACTCTGAAGCATTATTTAAAATAGAAGAAAAATTTTAA
>NW_027870203.1:0-251 GCF_054177405.1 Leptonychotes weddellii | reverse complement strand
AAGTGCTCAATTCCAAAAAAACCCTCACAGACTATATGAGTTTTTTGTTGTTTTTTTGTGTTTGGTTTTGGTTTTGGTTTTTATGTGTGTGTGTATGTCAAAATAGTAAAAAATTCACAGGGAGGTCTTAGAACTGAGGTCTTTCTCACTTCTACTCTAGTTCATCTCCTCTCTGTCTTTCCCCAGGGAGAATGAGTGTCTCTCTCAATGTCAAATAAATAAGTAAATTCTTAAAAAAAAAAAAAAAAAAA
>NW_027870202.1:0-251 GCF_054177405.1 Leptonychotes weddellii | reverse complement strand
GGCCGCAGGCTCCCTGACCAGTGCAGGCAGGAGAGGGTCATGGTTGTGAGGTGGATGCTGGAGCCAGACTTTCCGTATTTCAGTCCCAGTCCTGCTTCCTGCCGCTCACGCATCTGCGGGCGAGTTACTTCTCTGTGCCTCTGTGTCCTCATCTTTAGAATGAAGATAATGTGCCTATGACATAGGGTTGTTATGAGGAATAAAGTGAGTAAGTGCTTAGAATGGGGCCTGGCATTAAGTCCTGCTGTGCT
>NW_027870201.1:0-1798 GCF_054177405.1 Leptonychotes weddellii | reverse complement strand
AGACTCATCAAAACGAAAAGCTTTTCATGCTTCAAAGGACACCACTAAGAGAGTGAAAAGACAACACACAAAATGGGAGAAAAATGTCTGCAAATCGTATATCTGATAACAGCCTTGTATCTAGAATATAAAAAGAACTCTTAGAACTCATCAATAAGAGACCAGTAATCCACTTAAAAATGGGCAAAGAAATTAAATAGGCATCTCTAGCAGAAGATATACAAATGCACAAACACATGAAAGATGCTCCATATCCTTAATCATCAGAGAAATGCAAATCAAAACAGGTACCCCCTAGAAAGACTATAATCAAAAAGATGGACAGTAACAACTTTTGGCAAGGATCTAAGACATTAGAACTCTCACACCCTGCTGGATGGAATGTAAAATGGTGCAGCTGCTTTGGAAAATAATCTGACAGTTCCTCAGAATGTTACACATAGCGTGACCATTATGACCCTAAACAGAATTACCACATGACCCAGTAATTCCACTCCTGGGTGTATACCCAAGAAACACGTACACTTTAAAGGTAAATTTCATGGCGTATGAATTATATCTAAATAAAGCTATTGTTAGACATAATAATGATAATAGAAGGAAGTTCTAGAAATAGACCAGAGGAGAAAGTGAATTCCAGGGAGCAGGGTGTTTCATTTCTCCAAGCAGCTCAGTATACCTGGAGCTGGTGTAGGAAGGGGGTAAGGAGAGAAGAGAGGAAAAACTGGGGGGTGGAGTCAATAAAGACCTAAAGAAGCCTCTGAAACAGTGGTAGGAGTGGGGTTTGACCTGACCCCATAGGAGAGGAATGTGGACTCTAAGAAAGGGCCCCCTCCCCTGCTCTACTGCTCCAACCTCCATGTCCAATTCAACCTAGGACACTGGCTTCTCCATCACCCAGAGAACTGCTAAACCAAAGTGGGGATTTTCTTACCTCCTGAGATCTGATAACCTCCTTATCTACAGGACAGAGTGGGACTGCATTTAATTCTCTGGAGAGAAATAAAAATAGAGCCGAATTAAGAGTTGACCCCAACAGCTCTTCCAAAGCAGCCCCAGCACTCCCACCATGCTTGACCCCTTAGAGCTCCCCCTGGACAGGCCGGGCCCTGTCTCCCCTCCTGCCGCTCCCTCCCCCAGGAAGGGTTCTCTCTCCCCCACCCTCCCTTTGTAGCTTCAGCACCTCCCCAGTCTGCTGAAAAACTCCCATTCATTCCCCAGGATGCAGGTCAATTAGTAAGTCCCCCAGACAGAGTTCAATGTCCTCTGCCAGTGCTTATCACCCTGTAACACAGCCTCTTTCCTTCACTAGTCTGGAGCATTCTAGAGGGCAGACACTGGGTCCTGTTCCACACTGAACCTCCAGCCCTTCCTCTCCATGCCCTAGAGCTTAGTTTAGTAAGGTGCCTGGAACACACACAGGTGCTGAATGGACAAACCCATGAATGAATGAGAATGTGCTATAATAACCCCCTTTCCAAGCTTGGTAGGAGACAGCTTACTTACTGCCCTAAATAAGCCCCCAAAGCCTGCTTCCACATCTCTCTTGGTCTCCACCTTCAAAATGGCAGGACCCAGGTTTTACAGCTGCCTCCGAAGCAGACAGTACCCCCACTGAGGTGCGGTCCCTTTCCGGATGTGACACCACCTTTGCCTTTTGGCAAGGAAAGGTCCAAGCAACCACCACAAAGACCCCGGTGAAACACAGGTCCTTCCCAACACAGACTGTGCATCAAGGTTTGCCCTCCCGTGCAAAACAGGTGTGGTCTACCTTTTAAAAAAAGGTGACTGAAATGAG
>NW_027870200.1:0-251 GCF_054177405.1 Leptonychotes weddellii | reverse complement strand
ATACATTCACACACATACACACTGTGTATGCGTGTGATCACACACGGAGACCACATTCACACACACGTGTACATGCATGCTCACACACAGAGACCACACTCACACACACACATGTTCATGCGTGCTCACACAAAGACACATTCATACACACACACCCATGTACGTGCATGCTCACACACACAGACCACACTCATACACATACACATGTGTATGTGTGTGCTCACACACACAGACATATTCATACACACACA
>NW_027870199.1:0-251 GCF_054177405.1 Leptonychotes weddellii | reverse complement strand
ATGTGGCTTCAGGTGGGGGTTCTAGGTGTGGCTCCAGGTGGGGGTTCCTGATGTGGCTCCACGTGGGGGTTCTAGGTGTGGCTCCAGGTGGGGGTTCTAGGTGTGGTTCCAAGTGTGGTTCCAGCTGTCAGTAATAGCTGTGGGTTGCAGGTATGGGTCCCAGGTGTGAGTTATATGTGTGGTTCCAGGTGTGGCAGCAGTGCCATTAGGCAAAGGCATTTGCCAACACTTCACCAAAAGGCAACTCAGAA
>NW_027870198.1:0-251 GCF_054177405.1 Leptonychotes weddellii | reverse complement strand
AGCACCAACTCTCTCTTGGGCATTATTAATCACAGGGTATTAAAGTCTGGCTGCTGACTCCACAACCATCCAAATCTATAGGCTTTCTTAAATTGTTTTGATACAACTCTACCTCTATCTTTGCCTCTAGGTTTGGTAGAAACACCATCTATGGGCAAAAGGTATAATCTTGTGCTCTAAATATCCTTTCCTTGAGCCTTGAATTTCAGGTAATCTGAAAGACCAGTGGAAAATAAATATTATATGTATAT
>NW_027870197.1:0-251 GCF_054177405.1 Leptonychotes weddellii | reverse complement strand
GGAAGGGGGGACAGCCGGGGGACAGCCGAGATCGCGGGGGCGTGGCCTCCAGCGTGTCCCCTCGGGCCCTGTAGCCAGTGGCCTGTTGGTGTGTGTTTGCTGGATTTCTAGGCCAGCAGCGCAATTCGCTTCTTTTTCTCGGGTTTATGAGGTCACCGAGTGGTGATTTCTAAAAACTCCGTAAACCTAGTGTAAGGATCTCAGACCCACTCCCCTCCCGACTGTGCTGGAAAATCCCCGAAAAAGGCTTG
>NW_027870196.1:0-251 GCF_054177405.1 Leptonychotes weddellii | reverse complement strand
AAAACCCACTGGAGATTTAGGATTGAATTTTAACTGTTTTAATTAATTAATTTTTTTTTTTTATGTTGGTTGTAGCTTAGTGGTTAAGAAAGAAGGTTTTGGGGAGCAACCGGTGGCTCAGTCGGTTGAACAGCCTAGTCTTGGTTTCCGCTAGGGTTGCGGTCTGGGAGTTGTGAGATGGAGCCCCACTGGGGCTTCATCCTCAGTGGAGAGTCAGCTTGGGATTCTCTCCCTCTCCCTGGCCCCTCCCC
>NW_027870195.1:0-251 GCF_054177405.1 Leptonychotes weddellii | reverse complement strand
ATCCCAGGACCCTGGGATCATGACCTGAGCCAAAGGCAGATGCTTTACGACTGAGGATGAATAAACTGTAAATGTTTTTAATTTAAATTTTTTTTTTTTTAAAGATTTTATTTATTTGCGAGAGAGAGAATGAGAGACAGAGAGCATGAGAGGGAGGAGGGTCAGAGGGAGAAGCAGACTCCCTGCCGAGCAGGGAGCCCGATGCGGGACTCGATCCCGGGACTCCAGGATCATGACCTGAGCCGAAGGCA
>NW_027870194.1:0-251 GCF_054177405.1 Leptonychotes weddellii | reverse complement strand
TCCAATATCCATCTCACAGATACGTGCAAGGCTGAGCACTTCAATTTTTCTTTTAAACCGAAAGTAACTCTGTTGTGTCTTTCTTTCAAACCATCTATAGATTCCATTTCCTCATTGACTTACAAGTCTAAATAGAAAGCCAGTGGCTATAAAGCATACATCATTTTACTGATTGTTCTGAATAATAAAGATATTGTAAATGGTAACAGCAAAAGGAGTAAACAGTTTTAATCAACTTTTAAATTTTATTT
>NW_027870193.1:0-251 GCF_054177405.1 Leptonychotes weddellii | reverse complement strand
TTTGTGATTTTCATTTAAAAAGTGCATTTGAGGGTGCCTGGGTGGCTCAGTTAGTTAAGTGTCTGCCTTTGGCTCAGGTCATGATCCCAGGGTCCTGGGATCGAGCCCCACACTGGGCTCCCTGCTCAGCGGGGAGTCTGCTTCTCCCTCTGCCCCTCACCCTGCTTGTGCGCTCTCTCACTTGTGCTCTCTCTCTCTCTCAAATAAATAAAATATTAAAAATAAATAAATCAAAATAATAACAAGTGCAT
>NW_027870192.1:0-251 GCF_054177405.1 Leptonychotes weddellii | reverse complement strand
ACAGTAAACAGTGTTGCTGAGTAAAACTAAAGCACACAGTAATTACTTCAAGAAAAAAAAGATTTTTCCAAATTATTTAAGTAACTTTTGTGTGGCTTATCAGAAAATGAAAAAAGATGGAAATTTCATCAAGGAAAAGCAATAAATTCAAGTGTAGTTCTCTTTAGAAGAAAAGGCTAAGCTGAGTGTGTAAGTAGAGCTATCCAAAGAGAAACAGTATGAATATTCTTTCCACATTGATGACTCTAAAA
>NW_027870191.1:0-251 GCF_054177405.1 Leptonychotes weddellii | reverse complement strand
GGGTTTTTTAAAATTCAGTTTATTTAAACTAAAAAAAAAAAAAATGAAAACAGTTCACTCATTTCTCCTCCCTTCCCCCCACCTCTGGAAATCACCAATCTGTTCTCCATAACTGTGAGCTTAGTTACAATATATATATGTTTTGTATATATATATTTTTAGACTCCACATATAAGAGAGGTCATGCGGTATTTGTCTTTCTCCGAGTTATTTCACTTGGCATCATGCTGTTGAAGTCCATCTATGTTATC
>NW_027870190.1:0-1798 GCF_054177405.1 Leptonychotes weddellii | reverse complement strand
TGTCCTGACAGACCCACTTGATGTTGTCCTCACTGTCAAACAGGATGGAGTTGGTGTATGGGCCGCCGTCCTCCGGGAGGATGGTGGTGTAGGAAGTAAACTTGACTCGCTTCCGCTTTGGGCCCGATGGATTTATAGGCTCACTTTTAAGGTCTTTCTCATAGACATAGTCAGAGGGTCTGAGCAGTTGACTATGGAAAGTCTTCTGGGAACCGCCATTGAGAAGGAAGTTCCTCTCCTCGAACTGCAGTCCCCTGTCTATCATGGTCGTGCACTCCTCCGACGGGAGGGTGATGTCCACGGGGTTCTCCAGAAGTTCTACTTCATTCCCAAGCCAGACCCAGTCATGGGAATGGGGGATGTTGCCTTGCTCGCTCACGGCGAATCTTTTGTGTCTGTATTTCCAAGCAAAGGCCACACAGTTGATCAAGAAGACCAAAATGGCCAGGCAGAAGACACAGAGCAGAGCGTACATGCCGATCTCCAAGTCACTTAACCCCCTGGAGGTCACTGTCAGGTCACTGAGATTATTGGGTTCCGGTAACTTCCCTTGAGTGGGGAAGCTTGTGAACGTGTCTGGACCGCCACTCTTGAGTGACTTCTTATCCTTTCCTTCCTGGGGAGACTGTGGGGTTGTGCTTTTGTTGCTACGTTCCTCTTGGCCAACCGAGGCGCCATGTTGGAACCACTCCTGACCTGCTCTCTCCCGGTTTCCTTCACGCTCTATGGAATTACTGAGGTGGTCCTTGTATTCCCGACTGATGCCCTCAATATTGTTGGTGCCTCCTTGGTGCTCATAAATATTTGGTTCAAATCTGACCTTGACATTCCCTTTACCCACGGCAAGAACACTCTTCCTCTTGGTCTTCTGACAGGGCTCACTAATCATCATTTCTAATTTAATCAAGGGCCCTTGCCCTTCACCCTGTGCGACCACAACCGGCCATCTGGACTGAAGGTTTGCTTGGACAGACACCACCATTTCATCCAATGATGACACAGTAACTGAAAAATCCTTGGAATCATAAATGTCTAAGGGTGTCACCGAACCATCACTGAACAAAATCCAAGAACTGACTATTGCTTCCTAGGAAAAATGAAACCAGAGCATTATATTACAATCAGGTTCCTTCAACTGCAAACATAAATATGATTTCCTATAGAATATTATTTAAATATACAGACTGAGAAAAATAAACTTCTATGTTTTATAATCTTGAATAGTTCCTGGCATGCCTTGAACTGGCATCCATAACATCCTACTGCCCCACCGATGTGAGGAGCAAATGATATACTTTAATGAATGCATTAAAGTGCATATTAATTTATTGCATTGACTTTGACCTTTCTAAAAAACATTTTGAAAGATCAGGCAATTTATCTGAATCAAGATCAGGTGCCACTAATCAGGCTACTCCTCCCGATAATATCACTTTAAACATCCTTTATTAGGAAGCCAGGGCTGATGAAGCAGAACACGCACGGGCTGAGGGGCCTGGGGGACAATGCCTTACAAGACAAGCTCACTGGAAAGGCACCGAGCCCCGGTGCCTCGGCGAACCTCCGCATGAGTTTAAAGATGGAGGGGAACTTTAGAGTTGTCAAGGACTATAAACAGTAGCAATTTGGTGCCCATTAGCCATGCTTGTTCAAGCAGCTGAAATGGAATGTCCAGGTATCAAACACCACCTGCTTTGGCAGAATGACCACATGGGATCCTCTGGTCATGATCTAGCGGGGTGTGCCGAGCGCAGGCAAGGCTGGGGTAAAGCAAATGGTATACGGACACATGGTCGGT
>NW_027870189.1:0-251 GCF_054177405.1 Leptonychotes weddellii | reverse complement strand
GCAGTCACTAAATATTTGTTGAATAAATTAAAGAACTAACTTAGATCTCTGGCCGAATGCTTTACCCCTGGGCCTGTAGTGAACTGGGTAAGGAGTGGTTTCCAGCAAGGACTAGTAAAAGAAGAGCAAATGAATCATGAGTGGTGAAAGTCTTTGAACTTTAGTGCGGGACTTTCTGAAACCTATTTTGTATGAGCTGAGGGGTTTTCCTAAATTTATTATTTTTATCTGTTTTCTCAAAGAATTGACAT
>NW_027870188.1:0-251 GCF_054177405.1 Leptonychotes weddellii | reverse complement strand
TTTGTGATTTTCATTTAAAAAGTGCATTTGAGGGTGCCTGGGTGGCTCAGTCAGTTAAGTGTCTGCCTTTGGCTCAGGTCATGATCCCAGGGTCCTGGGATCGAGCCCCACACTGGGCTCCCTGCTCAGCGGGGAGTCTGCTTCTCCCTCTGCCCCTCACCCTGCTTGTGCGCTCTCTCACTTGTGCTCTCTCTCTCTCTCAAATAAATAAAATATTAAAAATAAATAAATCAAAATAATAACAAGTGCAT
>NW_027870187.1:0-251 GCF_054177405.1 Leptonychotes weddellii | reverse complement strand
GGAAGGGGGGACAGCCGGGGGACAGCCGAGATCGCGGGGGCGTGGCCTCCAACGTGTCCCCTCGGGCCCTGTAGCCAGTGGCCTGTTGGTGTGTGTTTGCTGGATTTCTAGGCCAGCAGCGCAATTCGCTTCTTTTTCTCGGGTTTATGAGGTCACCGAGTGGTGATTTCTAAAAACTCCGTAAACCTAGTGTAAGGATCTCAGACCCACTCCCCTCCCGACTGTGCTGGAAAATCCCCGAAAAAGGCTTG
>NW_027870186.1:0-251 GCF_054177405.1 Leptonychotes weddellii | reverse complement strand
CCCACGCCAGTCCAGCCAGCTGATTTTTGACGAAGGTGAAAAAGTCATGCAGTGACAGAAGAATTATCTTTTCAGCAAATGCTGTGGAAGCAACTGAGTATCTGTTTTTGTTTTTGTTTTTTTAATTTTATTATGTTATGTTAGTCACCATACAATACATCATTAGTTTTTGATGTAGTGATCTACCATCCATTGTTTTCGTATAACACCCAGTGCTCCATGCAGTACCTGCCCTCCTTAATACCCATCAC
>NW_027870185.1:0-251 GCF_054177405.1 Leptonychotes weddellii | reverse complement strand
AACTTTTTTAAAGAGTATAAAGTGAAAGAAAGGCACCCTTACAGGAAAACTCCAAGTCTGGTGTCTTTCTATAGTTTGCACACATAAACCTCTACACACGCACACACTCTCGCACACATATACACTCATTCTCTCACACGCACACACACACATACACACACACTCATTCTCTCACTCTCGCACGCACACTCTCGTACACATACACACTCATACACTCGCACACATATACACTCATTCTCACGCACACACTC
>NW_027870184.1:0-251 GCF_054177405.1 Leptonychotes weddellii | reverse complement strand
AAATAAATAAATAAAATCATTTAAAAAACCCCACAAAACTTAAAAAAAAAATAAATTCAAAAGGAGAATTAAAGGATAATTAAATTCAAAAGGAGATGTGTTTCATCTCCTTGTGGTTGTAGATTTCACCATTGTAACAGAGCCACAAGTAAGGATGTTTCTTTGCTCAAATTGGCTGTGTTCCAAACAGTTGGTCAACCACTGCCAACCAGTGAAATCCAAAGCAGCAGTTCATGTATCTGTTGACATTC
>NW_027870183.1:0-251 GCF_054177405.1 Leptonychotes weddellii | reverse complement strand
GGGAGCGAGGAGACCTCAGGACTCGTGCTCCAGAGCACCTCCTTACCAGCCTGCTCTCCTCGCTGGGAGCACTCTGGTGCACCCCCCTCCCCACCCCGGCTGCTTGTGTGCACATTTCTGCAGCTGTGTACCCTCATTCCAGCCTAGCGTCCGCACCCAAGCCTCCCGCTCACCATCAGACATCTCACCAGTGTCTTCTGTAACCGTGTAAGAGGCTCCCACCCAAAGATGCCCCATGGTTAATCCCCCAT
>NW_027870182.1:0-251 GCF_054177405.1 Leptonychotes weddellii | reverse complement strand
TTAACTCAAAGACAATATTAGGAAATTATGCTGATGGCCTTTAATCTTGTCCACAGTTTAGGACACAGAGGGTGGCAGTCTGCCTTAATTTTAGGATCAGTTGTAGTGAACGAAATGAGAATGAATGAGTCTGAACATCTAAAGTGATGATGGCAATATGCACACCTGTGCTCACGGGGGTCCATTTGTAATTCTTCCATGGATGTTCACACTACTGCCCCTCCCACCGTGCCTTCAATTTCATGAGGATT
>NW_027870181.1:0-251 GCF_054177405.1 Leptonychotes weddellii | reverse complement strand
TCTGGCCCAATGGCTCTTACTGCACGTGTCTCTGGGCACTCACTCGTAGTATTTTCTAGGAAAAACTTGAGTATTCAGAGACACACAGCCAGGAGAAGGGAAAACACACAAATACTGCTTAGTATGTGACTTTCTACTTCATCTGATCCAAGTCCAAGGCCCCCAAATCAGAAAAATACAAAAACGTTTTCATTTACATGATGCCAGACAGGTCGCTATACCAAAAAAAAGTGACTACCCCCTGTGGGAAA
>NW_027870180.1:0-251 GCF_054177405.1 Leptonychotes weddellii | reverse complement strand
ATCAGATAAAATTTTAACAATTTGGTAAGAGCAGAATGTGGGCTCCTGTGAGAGTACTCTGGGGTTGGGGTGGGGGACAGACAGAAGAGGACCTCACATTTTCTAGTAGGCTCTCTTTCACAATATCCACTGAGTACTGAGGAGAAACACTGGGGAGATTCTATTTGGGGAATTGAAGCATGATGGAAGTTAATGGTAAAAAGGTATGAATCCCTCATTCCATGTCCAGACTCTTCCCTCAAATGGAGCTA
>NW_027870179.1:0-1798 GCF_054177405.1 Leptonychotes weddellii | reverse complement strand
GTTTCTATTTCATTGATTTCTGCTCTGATCTTTATTATTTCTCTTCTCCTGCTGGGTTTAGGCTTTATTTGCTGTTCTTTCTCCAGCTCCTTTAGGTGTAGGGTTAGGTTGTGTACTTGAGACCTTTCTTGTTTCTTGAGAAAGGCTTGTATTGCTATATACTTTCCTCTTAGGACTGCCTTTGCTGCATCCCAAAGATCTTGAATAGTTGTGCTTTCATTTTCATTTGTTTCCATGAATTTTTTAAATTCTTCTTTAATTTCCTGGTTGACCCATTCATTCTTCAGTAGGATGCTCTTTAGCCTCCATGTATTTGAGTTCTTTCTGACTTTCCTCTTGTGATTGAGTTCTAGTTTCAAAGCATTGTGGTATGAAAATATGAAGGGAATGATCCCAATCTTTTGGCACCAGTTGAGATCTGATTTGTGACCTAAGATGTGATCTATTCTGGAGAATGTTCCATGGGCACTAGAGAAGAATGTGTATTCTGTTGCTTTGGGATGGAATGTTCTGAATATATCTGTGAAGTCCATTTGGTCCAGTATGTAATTTAAAGTCTTTATTTCCTTGTTGATCTTTTGCTTAGATGATCTGTCCATTTCAGTGAGGGGGGTGTTAAAGTCCCCCACTATTATTGTATTTTTTGTCGGTGTGTTTCTTTGCTTTTGTTATTAATTGGCTTATATAATTGGCTGCTCGCATGTTAGGGGCATAGATATTTACAATTGTTAGATCTTCTTGTTGGATAGACCCTTTAAGTATGATATAGTGTCGGCACTAAGGGACTCTTAATGCTACTGAATTGGTCATTGTTTCTAGGCCTTTTCAGTGGATTAAACTAGCAATTATATATATGTATATGTTTTGTGTATGTATATATATGTGTGTGAAATTAAGCATATATTTTTATCTTTATATGTATGTATATTTAACTACATATATTTATATTATTTTATAATGCATATATAGCCTATATTTACTTTATAGAGAGATGAAATACCTCATAAATTCATGTTGAGATCTCCAATTCAAATTCAGGATTATCAGGTTAATTTATATATTCTTTATTAAACCTACATCTTTTTTTCTTTTTTTTCTTTAAGATTTTATTTATTTATTTGAGAGAGAGAGAATGAGAGACAGAGAGCATGAGAGGGAGGAGGGTCAGAGGGAGAAGCAGACTCCCTGTCGAGCAGGGAGCCCTATGCGGGACTCAATCCCGGGACTCCAGGATCATGACCTGAGCCGAAGGCAGTCGCTTAACCAACTGAGCCACCCAGGCGCCCCTACATCTTTTTTTCTTACAGACCATAATTTCTGGTTCTCAAGGACATATGGGATGATAGAATTAGAATAGCCATAATTACTCATTTACTTTATCCCATATTTCATATATAAGTTTCAAAATTATCCTAATACTTACATCATTATTTCTTTTTTATTTATTTTTTTAATTTAAATTCAATTAATTAACATATAACATATTATTAGTTTTAGAAGTATAGGTCTGTGATTCATCAGTCTTATATAATACCCAGTGCTCATTACATCACATGCCCTCCTTAATGTCCATTACCCAGTTACCCCATCCCTCCACCTCCCACCCCTCCAGCAACCCTCAATTTTTTTCCTATGATTGAGAGTCTCTTATGGTTTGTCTCCCTCTCTGGTTTTGTCTTGTTTTATTTTTTCCTCTCTTCTCCTATGATCCTCTGTTTTGTTTCTTAAATTCCACATGTCAATGAGATCATATAGTAATTGTCTTTCTCTGATTGACTTACTTCACTTAGCATAATAC
>NW_027870178.1:0-13161 GCF_054177405.1 Leptonychotes weddellii | reverse complement strand
AATAAGTCAATCAGAGAAACACAATTATCATATGGTTTCACTCATATGTGGAACATAAGAAACAGTGCAGAGGATCATAGGGGAAGGGAGGGAAAACTGAATGGGAAGTCATTAGCGAGGGAGAAAAACCATGAGAAATTCTTAACTATAGGAAACAAACAGGGTTTCTGGAGGGGAGGTCGGTAAGGGCATGGGGTAATTGGGTAATGGGCATTGGGTGATGTGATTAGCACTGGGTGTTATGCGGAACGGATGAATTATTGAACACTACATCTGAAACTAATGATGTACTATCTGTTGGCTAATTGAATTTAAATAAAAAATATTCTGAAAGGATAACCATTAATCTGATGGGACAGGGATTGGGAAAGTAAAGGTGAAATTTCAAAAACAAAACAAAAAGCAAACAAAAACAACCTCTCTGAAAAAAATGAAAAATGTTAGGTAGGTGTTCTACCAACCTGGCATAGACAACTTCCTTTTCCCTGAAAATAATATGAATCATGCTATCCTTGAATAAAACTACTTTTGTCACCGAAGAGCCCCCCTTGTGGATGCAACGCTCTCTGACCACTGTTAGATAAAGAATACTTTTGTCACCCCTGGTTGTGCCTGTCCAGTTCCAGGGCTCCTTGGCGAATTCCCCTGTGAATTCAGGAGTCACACAGGCTTGTGTCACTCACATTTTCTCCCCTGCTTCACTGGCACCAGCGTGCAGCTCAGCTTCCACAAGAGTATATGTATTCTGTGATTGGAAAAGGACAGGTCCCTCATATCTGGCTATTGTCTGGTGTGCTGATAGAACCCCCCACTTTCCTGTGTAGGAAAATATCTTCCCTGTCTTTTTGTGGCCCCCTGACTTTTTAAAATCCCCTCTTTCCTGTGTAGGGAAATATCTTCCCTGTCCTTATGTGGCCCCCTGACTCTTTAAAAGTAAATCACTGCAAAAAGACTAAAATTCTCCTGTCTGCAACCCTGAAGCTATCTGCTTGCCTCTACATTATTAGAAACATATTTATGCAGTTTCAAGGGCATAGTGCTTCAAAATGCAGTCTCTGCTATAGTTAATTGGACAGTATCCACATAACTGATGTAAATATTCCCCTATTCCTCTCCTTTTGGACACATGCAATGGTTTAAATATGTAGAGTATTTCCTACCTCCAAAAAACCAATAAGTGGCGTGCTGACCAGATTATTCCATGAAAATCAGAGAGAACTTGGGCAAGGGAGAGACACCTGGATAAATCATATTTATTTTTCATTTGACTAGATATAAAATATCCATCTCTCCTGTGGTAGGCAAAAATTTCCAAAAGTCCTGAAAAAACATGTGTGGAGCAAAGATTTGTATATTCAAAACAGAAATAAATAGATTTATACGGCTTAAAAATCTCCATAGAATTGGTAAAACATTTAAGATAGAAAAGCACCCTCCTCTCCAGACTAATTCATTTCTGCTACTGGTTCAGGTCTGCACAGTAAACTCAGCACAAGGTCAGGTCCAGGCAGGCCTCTCCTCTGTGGGGGAAAATAGCACAAATGTGTTGATCATGTAGGTATTGTTCTAGGCACTAAAATACATTTAGGGCATTGTTATAGGCATAGTAGTAAAATAAATAAGAGTTCTCATCCCTGTGAAACTCTCATGCTGGTGAGGAGACCATTATCAGTGCCATACGGTGATAAATCTCAGAAGAATGCTGAAGCAGGAGAAGGGTAAGGAGGTTAAAGAGAGGAGGTAGGGTTCCACTTTATTATAGAAATCCAAATGAAGAAAGTGAAGAAAGGCCATATGGATGGAGAAGGGCCCTGCAGACCAAATAGCCTATTCACAAAAAATTCTGCTTGCAATTTGAGGAGGGTCACAGACCAGGGGGAAGCTTCTCCATGGATTTACAGATTTAAGAACCTCTCTTTTAGGATTGACCTCAAACACATCCCTGTAGTTCATCTGTCTAAAGAGCTATTGTGTCCCATAACTATTCTGATTCATTCATTTGTCAAGAATTATTAAATGTCAAATTAAAATGCCAGACACTGGATCCACACTAAATAAGGTGCACCCCCACCAAATCCCTCAAGGACACTAGTCTAATGAGAAAGACAAACAAGTAAACAAAAACAAACACGAAAAAATCATATATAGTTCCATGAGTACTAAGATGGAGTTTAGTCTCTGAATGAGAAGTCAGATTAATTCCCCAGAAAGAGTGAACTTTTATGCTTAAAAAAAAAAGGTAGCTAACAAGCCAATGTGAGACAATCTTAATTCCATGGGATTTAGTAGGTGATTTTATTTAAAAGATTGTTTCTTCATATAATTTCTTTAAGCAGAGGATTAAACAAACTTTCTTTCATTGATTTTTAATATGTAATGTATATTATGAATTTCTAAATGGAGAATTGAATACATAGTATTTCTCAAACTTATTAAACTGAGAGTACTTTCTTCAAAGGGCATTTGTGTGTATTGGGGTGTGTTTTGTAGCAAGTAACAGACAAGCCAAAGAGATATAGATTAAAAAATAAGGGATTTGTTATCTCACATAAAATGTGATGGAAGAATTCTATGTACCATGCCAGACTCGGAGATTCAGCACAATTCTTCTACAGAGAACTAGGAAATCTGGACAAATATTTTTTTAAATGTCTGAACCATAGGAAAGTTATGGATCCAAGATATGAGAGAAGGAGGAAATACAGAGAAGTAAACCCTGCATTTAGAATAGCTTTTGCCCCAGAGCACTTGGAAATTCTGGAATAGGCCACTGAGAGGCTGAAAACCTGAGCAGAACTTTCAAAGATTCACAGGGCTTGGAGGAAACTGGAGTTTAGGGCCATCCCAAAATGAGTGTTAGGTAGCCAACTACTCCCCACTTTGCATTAGTACCCTGAAGAGCTACATCCTAGGAATAAGGGTAAACTAGAAAGAAATAGACAAGCAAAATCTTAAATTCAGACCCAAATTATCTCAAATCCTACTCAGATAAAGATTATTTTGAGGGGTGCCTGGGTGACTCAGTCGGTTAGGTGTCTGCCTTCAGCTCAGGTCATGATCCCGGGGTCCTGGGATCGAGCCCCACATTAGGCTCCCTGCTCGGCAGGGAGCCTGCTTCCCACTCCCACTCCCTCTGCTTGTGTTTCCTCTCTCGCTGTGTCTCTCTCTGTCAAATAAATAAATAAATAAAATCTTTAAAAAAAAGATTATTTTGAATACTTAGTGTCTCTAGCCAAACAGACCACCAGAAGAAAAAAAATTTTCCCCTTGGAGGAAGATAACATCAGCAGGTGCCTTGAATTATCTCCATAATTTTCATACACAATGTCCAGCACTCAATCAAAAATGAGCAGCACATAATATAAACAGTACACATGGGATCCAATAGTGGAATTATCAGACATAGATTTACATAGGAAATATGTTAAATGTAAATAGAGCAGATGCTCCAGTTAAAGGCTAAGAATGTCAGGCAAGATTTTTAAAATATGATATACTGCTCAGAAGAGACTCACCTTAAATATAAGGACACAGGAAGGTTGAAATGATGGAACAAGTTATACCATGTAAACTAAAAGAGCTGGCCTATAGTAACTATATTCATTTCAAACAAAGAATACTTTAAGGCAAAAAGCATTACTAGAGATAGAGAAATTTATTTTATAATTATAAAGTTTTAATTCATGGAAAAGATATAACAACTCAAAATGTACATGTCCATTCACATGCAGATGTGCGCACACACACACCAAGCCTAGATGGCTTCCAGGAAATTCTGTCACACATTTAAGGAAGATATGATGCCAATCATGCATAAGTCTTAAGGATGATACCAATCTCTCACAAATCTTTCTACCAAATAGGAAAAGAAAGAAAATTTCCCTGTGAGCCAGTATATCCTTGATACCAAACCTGGTAGGTGTTACAAGAAAGGAAAATTACAAATCAATCACATGCATGAACAAAGATGCAAAAATCATAAACAAAATATTAGCAAACTAAATCTAATCCAGAGCAAGGTCCTTACTCTCTTCAACTTTAAGAAGCTGAGAGAGGTGAGGAAGCTGCAGAAGAAAAGTTTGAAACAAGAAAATGCTGGTCCATGAAGTTTAAGGAAAGAAGTCATCTTCATAACATAAAAGTAAAAGGGGAAGAAAAATAAAAAGTGATGTAGGAGCTGCAGCAATTTATCCAGAAAATCTAGTTAAGATAATTCATGAAAGTGGCTACACAAAAGAACAGATTTTCAATGTAGACCAAACAGTCTTATATTAGAAGATGTTATGTTGGACTTTCAGAGCTAAACCTCCTGACTTCAAAGCTTCAAAGTTCAATTTGACTCTCCTGTTAGGGACTGATGCAGCCGGCGTGTTTCAGCTAATGTTCATTTGCCATTCTGAAAATCCTAGGGCCCTTAAGAATTATGCGAGATCTACTCTGCCCATGCTCTATCAATGGAACAACAAAGCCAGAATGACAGCATATCTGTTTACAACATGGTTGACTGAATATTTTAAGCCACTATTGAGACCTACTGCTCAGGGGAAAAAAAGATTTCTGTCAAAATATTACTTCTCATTGATAATGCCCTGGTCACCCAAGAGCTCTGATGGAGATGTATGAGATTAATGTGGTTTCTATGCCTACAAACACAGCATTCATTCTGCAACCCATGGATCAGGAGTAATTTTGACTTTTAAGTCTTGCTATTTAAAAAATACATTTCATAAGACTATAGCTGCAACAGTAGTTCATCTAATGGATCTGGTCAAAGCAAGCTGAAACTCTTCTGGAAAAGATTCACCGTTCTTGATGTCATTAAGAACATTTGTGATTCATGGGAAGAGGTCAAAATATCAACATGAACAGGAATTTGGAAGAAGTTGATTCCAACCTTCATGGAGGACTTCAGTGGAGGAAGTAACTGCAGATGTGGTGGAAAGAGAAAGAGAACTAGAATTAGAAGTGGGGCCTAAAGATGTGACTGAATTGTTATGATATGATAAAACTTTAATAGATGAGGAGCTGCTTCTTATGGACAAGTAAAGAATGTGGTTTCTTGAGATGGAATCTTCTTCTGGCAAAGGCTGTTGAAATGACAACAATGGATTTAGAATATTGCATAAACTTAGTTGATAAAGCAGTGGCAGGTTTTGAGACAACTGACTGCAATTTGGAAAAAAGTTCCGCTATGGGTAAAATGCTATGAAACAGCATTAGACTCACTGAAAGCTCAGATGATGGTTAACACTTTTTATCAATAAAGTATTTTTTATTAGGGTATGTAAAATATTTTTATACATAATGCTATTGCACACTTAATATACTATAGTATATTGTATACATAAATTTTATATGTACAGGGAAACCAAAAAATTCATTTGACTCACTTTATTGTGATATTCATTTTATTACAGCATTCTGGAACTGAACCCACAGAATCTCTGAAGTATGTACTAGATGAAATTAATGGCAAATTAGACATTACAGAAGAAAAATTAGTGAACTTGAAGATATAGCTATAGATACTATCCAAAATGGAATGCAGAAAAAGAAAAGAATGAAAACAAATGAACAGAACCTCAGTGAGCTGTAGGACAATATCAGGTCACATATATAATTGGAGTCTCCAAAAGAAACAAGAGACTGGGGAGACTGAAAAACCTTTTGAAGAAATAATAGATGAAAGTTTTCCAAATTTGATAAGACAATAAATTCAAACATCCAAGAAGCCCAATGAACTTCAAGCACAAGAAACATGAAGAAAACATCATAATCAAATTTCTTAAAACCAGTGGTAAAAAACATGCATGAACACACACAAACATTCATGTTCCTGAAAAAACACCCATGTAATGAAGAGCCACTCAACAACTGCCATGGATTGCTCACAACAATTTAATTAATTGTGTGAAGAATTTATGATTCTTTTATTCAAATGATTTTGATTCAAATTTATGATTCTTAAATTCAAAAAGAATTTAATGACTAAAAATAATTCAACTGCCTCCAAACCTCTAATTTAGCGATCTATATGTCTAAAGATTAGATAATCCTCATTTAAGGTAAATAGCACAAAGGAAAACATTCTTTTTTATTTGCTAGGGGTATGAAAAATTAAATCAATGTTTTTCAAATTTTAGTGTACATGGGGACCTATTCCAATACACTTTGAATGGATTTGTCAAGGATAGGGCTTAGGAATTTGCATTTTTCATACACTTCAAGTGATTTTTTTGGAGAGAATTTGTTGATGAAAATTAGAGAATGCCTATACTGAAAAGTATTCATAAGCAGAGGTTGTAAGTTGCCCATGTATATTGTATTGTACAAGGTGCTCACGCTATTCCAACTGTCACAAGAGCAAGATTGAAACACCCTTAAATATAGGAACGCACCACTGTTTGTTGGGGTGCTTGCTGCCTGATGGCAGCTGCACTGTGCTGGCATTTATTGTCAGATATTGCCATCAATTCCTAACCCTAAAATTGAGGAGCTCCAAAAGCTGAGTCCTCTTCTAGCTGTCACACAGGCTGGAGTGTCAAGTATCTGGGACTGAGTACTCAGGGGCATTCAACACATTTCTCCACTTTTCTCCACGTTGGTAGAGCACTCAGGATCCAGGACAGAGTACCTGGTGTGTATAGGTAATTGGCAACGTCCATTTCTGAAATAGGTTTGTCCAAAGGGGATGAGGAATAACTATCCTCCTAGTGTCATGGGACAAGTCTGATCCACTGACAGGGCACTGACAAGCAATTGGGCACCTGAGTCATTCAGATGAGACTGTCTAGTATCCAGGATATTATATGCTGACATTATAACTAGGAGCACTCAATAAATCACTTCCCTCTTTCCCTCTGAGTTTGCTGAGCCATAATTAGACCTGTTTGCAGAATAGTGGGAGAGTGCTCCACCTAAATGCTCATTCATGTGTCTTGGGCATCTGTGGGGTTAGTGTGAGGTCTCCTCGTGGCACCCTACAAATGTTATTTGTTCAGGTCACAAACTTCTCTGCTGTTGTCTGTTTGCTGGTATGGAGATTCTTTCCCTGACACAGTGGGATACAAGAGGTCTCACCCCTGAAGACCAGTGGCTCAATGCTTAATGACAAAGGGGAAAGGAAAAGAGTATCAGAATCCCGCTCCCTAAAAAAGCCCCAAAGAGGTGGTCCGATTAATAAAAGATTGCCAGACACTCAATCAGTGTTAATGGGCTCCTTTGAGAGCTGCTACTTATCAACAGCAAAGGGTCTCATGCTCAAAATAAAATATTTGAGTGATAAAGCTGACACCACCATCGCTGTCTTGGATGTAAAGCCCAGGTTGAGTGGGACACCCTAAAAAGGGAGGTTGCTGCTCACAGCAGAGGTCACTCATCCCCACCAGGAGCTCATCCTGTAAATACCCAAGAGAAGAAAAGGAGATGAAATGTTTGGGGACAGACAGGAGGCAAAAAAGAAGGAAAAGTTTTACCACCTAGAATAAACCATTCTAAGAGATTTGATTAAGAGGAAAGAGAAGGGGTGGAGGGACTGAAATGATTATTCTGAGACAAGGGCCTCTCTCTCCCAGGGAGAGCCTGCTGCCGCCCCCCACCCCTTTCCCTCCTATCAGCCAGAGACAGAAACTAAAAACTGAGGCTTCAGGTGGCTGAAACACACACACACACACACACAATCCTAAGTATGGGAGGTGGACGGGGGAGAAGGTAATTAAATAAATTATATGTAAATATAAATATAATAAAATAATTAAAACAAAGGTGCATAATTTGACCCAATTGGAAACCAAAATTTATGTACTAAAATAATTTACATAGAAGATTAAAAGGCCACTGATTGGCTTTTGTGCCTCTACAACATAGGTTCTAAATTAATTCTAACATTTGCTACAATGTACTAATTGAAAGAACCTCATAAACTCAAATCAATCCTGGGGTTCAAATTATAATTATACCTGTGAATCCCATGAAATTTAAATTTTGTTTCACATATAATCTTAGGAAAGTAGCTAAATATAAAATAGAGGGAAAAAATAGGTATACCTCACAGCATTGTCTAAATTTCCCATATGTATAGTATGCATTGCTCCCCCAACCAAGTTAAAATAGTTAATATGACCGAAAGTAAAGGAGTTGTTTGAGAAAACAAGGCCTTCAAGTATTCACACTTAATCCTTGATCCTTAATCATTAAAAAAAAGGGCGATCATCCCCACTGCTATGTGACAGCCCAATTGTGCCTGTTGTTAAGCCTGGAAAAAAATAAATAGTGCCTCATGGTGGAGGACTACAACTTGAGTGCTGTGGTTCCTAGCCCTTAAAGCCCCCATACTCAATAGACAGTATTATTAAAATTACTAATGCTATCCAATCAACAACCTATAAATATTTTGCTCTTATAGATTTCGTTAATATATTGTGTTCAGTGCCTATTTCAAAAGCCTCTCAGCTGCAGTTTGCCTTCACCTCTGAAGGGATACAATACACCTTGGCTAGGCTATCTATTTTTATTATTTTTTTTATTATGTTATGTTAGTCACCATACAGTACATTAGTTTTTGATATAGTGTTCCATGATTCATTGTTTTCTTATAACATTCAGTGCTCCATGCAATACGTGCCTTCCTTAATACTCATCACTGGGCTAACCCACCCCCCTTACCCCCCTCCCCTCTAAAACCCTCAGTTTGTTTCTCAGAGTCCATAGTATCTCATGGTTCATTTCCCCTTCTGATTCCATCCCCTTCATTTTTCCCTTCCTTCTCCTAATGTCCTCCATGCTATTCCTTATGTTCCACCTATAAGTGAAACCATATGATAATTCTCTTTCTCTGTTTGACTTATTTCACTTAGCATAATCTCCTCCAGTCCCATCCATGTCCAAGCAAATAGTGGGTATTCATCTTTTCTGATGGCTGAGTAATATTCCATTATATATATATGGACTATATCTTCTTTATCCATTCTTCTCTTGAAGGGCATCTCGGGTCCTTCCACAGTTTGGCTGTTGTGGACATTGCTGCTATAAACATTGGGGTGCAGGTGCCCCTTCTTTTGACTATGTCGGTATCTTTGGGGTAAATACCCAGTAGTGCAATTGCTGGGTCATAGGGTAGCTCTATTTTTAACTTCTTGAGGAACCTCCAAACTGTTTTCCAAAGTGGCTGTCCAGCTTGCATTCCCACCAACAGTGTAAGAGGGTTCCCCTTTATCCACATCCTTACCAACATTTGTTGTTTCTTTCCCTGTCCATTTTTGCCATTCTAACTGGTGTAAGGTGGTATCTCAATGTGGTTTAGATTTGAATTTCCCTGATGGCTAATGATGTTGAACATTTTTTCATGTGTCTGTTAGCCACTTGTATGTCTTCTTCGGAGAAGTGTCTGTTCATGTCTTCTGCCCGTTTTTTGACTTGATTATTTGTTTTTTTGGGTGTTGAGTTTGAGAAGTTCTTTATAGACCTTGGATACCAGCCCTTTACCTGTAGTGTCATTTGCAAATATCTTCTGCTATTCCGTGGGTTGCCTCTTTGTTTTGTTGAATGTTTCTTTTGCTGTGCAGAAGCTTTGTATCTTGATGAAGTCCCAAAAGTTCATTTTTGCTTTTGTTTCACCAGCTTTTGGGTATGTATCTTGAAAGACATTGCTGTGGGCAATGTCAAAGAGGTTACTGCCTATGTTCTCCTCTAGGATTTTGATGGATTCCTGTCTCACATTGAGGTCTTTCATCCACTTTGAGTTTATCTTTGTGTATGGTGTAAGAGAATGATCAAGTTTCATTCTTCTGCATGTGGCTGTCCAATTTTCCCAGCACAATTTATTGAAGAGACTGTCTTTTTTCCATTGCATTTTTTTTTCTGCTTTGTCAAAGATTAGTTGACCATAGAGTTGAGGGTCCATATCTGGGTTCTCTATTCTGTTCCATTGATCTATGTATCTGTTTTTGTGTCAATACCATGCTGTCCTGGCGATCACAGCTTTGTAATATAGCTTAAATCAGGGAACGAGATGCCCCAAGCTTTGTTTTTCTTTTTCAACATTTCCTTGGCAATTTCGGGTCTTTTCTGGTTCCACACAAATTTTAGGATTGTTTGTTCCAGCACCTTGAAAAATGCCATTGGTATTTTGATTGGGATGGCATTGAAAGAATAGATTGCTCTGGGCAGCATAGACATTTTAACAATGTCTATTCTTCTGATCCATGAGCATGGAATATTTTTCCATCTTTTTGTATCTTTTTCAATTTCTTTCATAAGTGTTCTGTAGTTTCTAGAGTATAGATCCTTTACCTCTTTGGTTAGGTTTATTCCGAGGTATCTTATGGGTTTTGGTGCTATTGTAAATGGAATCGATTCTCTAATTTCTGTTTCTACAGTTACATTGTTGGTGTATAAGAAAGCAACTGATTTCTGTGCATTGATTTTGTATCCTGCCACATTACTGAATTGCTGGATGAGTTCTAGTAATGTGGGGGTGGAGTCTTTTGGGTTTTCCACATAAAGTATCATGTCGTCTGTGAAAAGAGAGAGTTTGACTTCTTCTTTGCCAATTTGAATACCTTTTATTTCTTTTTGTTGTCTGATTGCTGTTGCAGGACTTCTAATACTATGTTGAACAATAGTGGTGAGAGTGGGCATCCCTGTCCTGTTCCTGATCTTAAGGGAAAGGCTCTCAGCTTTTCCCCATTGAGAATGATATTTGCTGTGGGCTTTTCATAGATGGTTTTTATGAAATTGAGGAATGTTCCCTCAATCCCTATACTCTGGAGAGTTTTAATCAGGAAAGGATGCTGTATTTTGTCAAATGGTCTCTCTACATCAATTGAGAGGATCATATCATTCTTGTGTCTTCTCTTATTAATGTGTTCTAGCACATTGATCTGCAAATGTTGAACCACCCTTGTATCCCAGGGATAAATTCCACCTGGTCGTGATGGATAATCCTTTTAATGTACTGTTGGATCCAATTAGCTAGGATCTTGTTGAGGATTTTGGAATCCATATTCATCAGGGATATTGGTCTGAAATTTTCCTTTTTGATGGGGTCTTTGCCTGGTTTGGAGATCAAGGTAATGCTGGCCGCATAGAATGAGTTTGGAAGTTTTCCTTCTGTTTCTATTTTTTGAAACAGCTTCAGTAGGATAGGTATTATTTCTTCTTTGAATGTTTGGTAGAATTCCCCTGGGAATCCATCAGGCCCTTGTTTTTTGGGAGGTTTTTGATTACTGATTCTATTTTGTTACTGGTTCTTGGTCTATTCAGATTGTCAACATTTCATTGAGTCATTAATCTCTCTCATTCTGATCCCTTGGGCTTTAATTTGTTTTTCCCCATTTCCCCTCAGTTCCTTCTTTCTATCATCTTATCTTCTAGCTCACTAATTCGTTCTTCTGCCTCGTTTACCCTGGCAGTCAGAGTATCCAGTTTAGACTGCATTTCATTCATAGCATTTTTAAGTTCAGCCTGATTAGATCTCATTTCTGCCCTTAGAGATTCTATATTGTCACTAATATTTTTCTCAAGCCTAGATATTGACTTCATAATTGTTACTCTGAAGTCTATTTCTGACATCTTGCTTATATCCGTATCCATTAGGTCTGTGGCAGAGGCCACAGTCTAATTCTTTTCTTTGTTGGGCGTTCCTCCTCTTAGTCATTCTGTTGAGGGGTGGTTGAGGGAATGTACAGAGTCCAAAGTATTAACCACAGCCCAAGCAAGATGCACCTGTTTTATAGGGACTTTAGGGTTCTCCTCCTTTTGTTCTTCTAGTCTGTCTTCTGGGGAAGGTGCCTGCCATGCTGTTACTCAGGCAACCTTATTTGGGCAGAGTTGGCCTGTACCCCTGTGAGGTAAGGAAAGATGGTGGAGGAGTAGGGGTCCTTATTTCAACTGGTCCCCGGAATGGAGCTGGATATCTACCAGACCACACTGAGCACCCATGAAACCAGCCTGAGATGTAAGAAGATCTGGATCTCTATAGGCAGAACATTGCAGGCGGTTGGTTTGAAGTACTAAGCGGGGAGATGTGATTCCGCGGGCAGATATTGGAGGATAAATGGCAGCAGGATGGAGCCTGGTCGTGGGGATCCAACACTGCCAGTGAGCGACAGCCTCGCATGCTGGGAACGGAGCACAGACTTGCAGACCGGTAGCGGCGGGGAATGGATTTTAGAGCAATCCCCGGGGCGGAAACCTGGAGCGACGGGGTCACACGTGCGAAATGGGAGCGGCCAGCGGTTTTAGAAGCACAATGGGCAGAGACGTGCCCTGACCTGGAGGCAGGACTGGGAGCGCTGCGGAGGAGCACACAACCCAGGACGCTGCACTTTGTAGCAGCACAGACAGAAACAGAGATGGTGTGGCCTGGAGAGCTCACTGAAGAACAGACTGCGCGCTCTCTGCTCTGAGGCAGAGGGTTGGAAATGGTCTCTTCTGCTCTGACTTGTGGAAGAGATGCGGAAAGCCACCAGGGAAAGCCACCAGAGAACAAAACCCCAAAAACTGATTCCCGCTGAGCCCATCCCCTGCCACAGGGGAGCAGGGCAATTCTGCCCAAACAGGGTTGCCTGAATAACAGTGCAGCAGGCCCCTCCCCCAGAAGACAGGCTGGGAAAACAAGAGGCCAGCAACCCTAAGGTCCCAAGAAAACAGGTGCATCTTGCTCAGGTTCTGGTCAATAATTTGGACTCTATACATTCCCTCAAACACCCATCAACAGAATGACTAGGAGGAGGAACCCCCAAAATAGAAAAGACTCAGAGATTATGACTTATGCTGCAGATTTACAAATGGATGCAGATATAACCAAGATGTCAGAGATGGAATTCAGGCTAGCAATTGTGAAGACAATGGCTAGAATGGAGAAATCAATTAATGGCAACATAGAGCCTCTAAGGGCAGAAATAAATGGTGAATTGGCAGAACTTAAAAATGCTATCAGTGAGATCCAATCCTATCTAGATAATCTAACAGCTAGGGTAACTGAGGCAAAGAACGAATAAGCGACCTGGAAGACAATATAACAGATAAAAAGGGAAAAGAGGAGGCCAGGGAAAAACAAATCAGAATCCACGAAAATAGAATCAGAGAAATAAGTGACACCATGAAGCGTTCCAATGTCAGAATTATTGGAATCCCAGAGGGAGTGGAGAGAGAGAGAGG
>NW_027870177.1:0-251 GCF_054177405.1 Leptonychotes weddellii | reverse complement strand
AAGAAGAAGATAGCGGGAGGGGAAGAATGAAGCGGGGGAAATCGGAGGGGTGGACGAACCATGAGAGACGATGGACTCTGAAAAACAAACTGAGGGTTCTAGAGGGGAGGGGGTGGGAGGATGGGTTGGCCTGGTGGTGGGTATTGAGGAGGGCACGTTCTGCATGGAGCACTGGGTGTTATGCACGAACAATGAATCATGGAACACTTCATCTAGAACTAATGATGTAATGTATGGGGATTAACATAAGA
>NW_027870176.1:0-251 GCF_054177405.1 Leptonychotes weddellii | reverse complement strand
GAAGAGAGGAGAAGGGAGTGGAGGGGAGGGGAAAGGAAAGGAAAAAGAAAAGAAAAGAAAAAAGAAAAGAAAAGAAAAAAAGAAAGAAGGTCAGTCAGACACATAATTAGGGAAAATAAAGTATGGATACAAAATTAGGGAGTGAATACAGAACTGATCTGCTAGGTTAAAAAACTAGAGAACTATGGAGAAGATAGTGAGGTCTGCCATTTTTCTGCATCTGACTACAGTACTAAGTACATCTACTGGAC
>NW_027870175.1:0-251 GCF_054177405.1 Leptonychotes weddellii | reverse complement strand
AGGCAGACGCTTAACGACTGAGCCACCCAGGCGCCCCTTGAAAACTTTTAAATAAATGTATTAGAGACACTTGGTTACAAATTAACAAGGCCATAGGCAATCTGCAACGATGCTAAATGTGTCTTTGAAAACTCACCAAGATTTTTAAGATAACATAAAATCGTAGGCATTCGCTTGGACTCTGCTATTGATTAGTGAGCTGGTTGTGCTAAAACATCCACATAGTAATTAGTATGTACTCTAATTAGCTC
>NW_027870174.1:0-251 GCF_054177405.1 Leptonychotes weddellii | reverse complement strand
ACATACTGATTCAACAATTCTATGCAGTGCTCACCATGATAAGTGTAGTAAACAGCTGTCACCATCCAGTGTTATTACAATATAATTGACTATATTCCCTATGTTTTACTTATCATCTTTTGACTTATTTATTTTATAACATAATTATTTTTTCAGTCTGAATAAATCTTCCTCTAAAGTAAGTAGGGTGGGGCGCCTGAGTGGCTCAGTCATTAAGCGTCTGCCTTCGGCTCGGGTCATGATCCCAGGGT
>NW_027870173.1:0-251 GCF_054177405.1 Leptonychotes weddellii | reverse complement strand
AGGACAGAAATTAATGCTACCTTGGTGATTGCTTTCCGGGCAATTAATTCAGATACAAAACCACAAATTACCTGAGAAAAAACAGAAGCCTTTTCCCTCAGGGAATCGGGTGGTCACTGCTCTGTTCCCGTATTTTGTTTTACGTAATTTACGAGGCTAGCAATCACACCGTAATCCCCTCCCACTGCAGGTAACCCTCGCCCCGCCAGTCGGGTCTCCCGGTCCGCGTGAGCCAGCTCCTCCAAGGAGAA
>NW_027870172.1:0-251 GCF_054177405.1 Leptonychotes weddellii | reverse complement strand
TGAGACTTGGGAGTTTTGATGCAATGCAACCTAGACATATTTGCCTCTTGGCAATCTGAGGACAAAAAAATGAGATGAGTGACCAAGGTAATACATCAGATCAAAAATTAATATAAATAATGTAAGCAATTACATTCAGCAGCAGTAATAGGGTCAACACTGCAGGTTTTATGGTAGTGAGAGAGGTGAGAACTAGCAGGTCTTGAAAATGAGTTGGGAGAGAGAATAAGAATTTTGGAATATCACAGTAT
>NW_027870171.1:0-251 GCF_054177405.1 Leptonychotes weddellii | reverse complement strand
CAAATTTTAAAATACTTTTATTTATTTAGTTAGTTATTTGAGAGAGAGAGCGCATGCACACGAGCAGGAGGGGGCAGAGGGAGAGGGATAGAACCCTAAGCAGGCTCCACACTCAGCGAAGGGCCTGACATGGGGCTCAATCCCATGACCCTGAGATCATGACCTGAGGGGAAATCAAGAGTCGGACACCCACCAACTGGGTCAACCAGGCTCCCCTAAAAATTACTTATAACTCAAAGGTCAAAGGGGAA
>NW_027870170.1:0-251 GCF_054177405.1 Leptonychotes weddellii | reverse complement strand
ACTTATTTCGCTTAGCGTAATACCCTCTGGTTCCATCCACATTGTTGCAAATGGCAAGATTCTTTTTTGATGGCTGCGTAATATTCCCGAGTGTGCGTGTGCGTGCACGCGCGCGCGTGTGTGTATACCACATCTTCTTTACCCATTCATCTGTTGATGGACATCTGGGCTCTTTCCATAGTTGGGCTATCGTGGACATTGCTGCTATAAATATTGGGGTGCAGGTGCCTCCCTGACACCTCTTATAGGAC
>NW_027870169.1:0-251 GCF_054177405.1 Leptonychotes weddellii | reverse complement strand
TGAGGCAGTGGCTACAAATGAAACAGAACAGGAGTCTGTGCTCCTGCTGCCTGGGGACGGATCCAGCGCTGATGGGCCCCTGGTGGAGGAGAGGGCGTCTGGGGTCTGCTTGCCTTCTCCTGACTTTCTTTCTCCAGCACCTAGTGCAGAGCCGGCACAGAGTAGATGTAGAGCTGTGGAAGGAATGGGTGAGAAGAGATAAAGACATCAGAGGCACCAAAAATTAAAATCTCAGCACTTTTTCTTGTAAA
>NW_027870168.1:0-251 GCF_054177405.1 Leptonychotes weddellii | reverse complement strand
TGACCTTTCCTCCTCTTCTTTCTTCCAGCCTCAGAGGAAGACACTCATCCCGCCTCTGAGCTCCAAATCAATCCCCAGCCAAGTGCCAAGGGTCCTAAGGTATCATATAAACATGCCCAAGCCTTTACCATCTTAAGATAACAACAGCCTAACCCCCCAGGCTCCAAACCCTCTCTCCATCCTGTGGCCCCATCTCTCTCCATCCCTTCCCTGCCAAGATTCTTGAAAGAGTTGTCCCCAGCCACCGTTGC
>NW_027870167.1:0-1798 GCF_054177405.1 Leptonychotes weddellii | reverse complement strand
AGTTTGTTTCCTGAGATTAAGAATTCCTCATATCAGTGAGAGCATATGATACCTGTCTTTCTCTGATTGACTTATTTCGCTCAGCATAATACCCTCCAGTTCCATCCATGTTGTTGCAAATGGCAGATTTCATTCCTTTTGATGGGTGCATAATATTCCATTGTATATATATATCACATCTTCTTTATCCATTCATCTGTTGTTGGACATCTTGGCTCTTCCCATAGTTTGGCTATTGTGGACATTGCTGCTATAAACATCAGGGTGCATGTACCCCTTCGGATCACTACATTTGTATCTTTGGGGTAAATACCCAGTAGTGCAATTGCTGGGTTGTATGGTAGCTCTATTTTCAACTTTTTGAGGAACCTCCATACTGTTTTCCAGAGTGGCTGCACCAGCTTGCATTTCCACCAACAGTGTAGGAGGGTTCCCCTTTCTCCGCATCCCTGCCAACATCTGTCATTTCCTGACTTGTTAATTTTAGCCATTCTGACTGGTGTCAAATCACTGTATATTTAAAAATATTGGAGCTAACCAAACAGTAATTTATTGATTAACTTTTGAATAGGATATGGCAGAACTGGAAAAACTTGATGGTATCTCTTCTCTCAGAGAGCTTACGGTTTATGGCAATCCAGTGAGTATGTTACTTTTCTAATTTATCAGTTAATTTACTTACAATTGTATATAATCAGTTTTTATATGTGAGAATTTATCTGTTTCCATATGTATAGACAGTTATCCAAGCACAATTTATTGACTACTTCCCTCTTCCAACTGATGATAATATAATCTGCCATTGTTATATATAAGAGGATCTGTTTCAGGGTTCTAAATTGCATTCATTGGACTACCAGTCCCTGTACCAATATTATACAGGTTAATTATTAAAGTTTTATATTAAATCTTGGTGTTTGGTAGAGAAATCACCTCCAATATTCCTTCCCTTCCTCCTCCTCTTTTTCTCTCTTCACTGTCTCAGCTGTTGTTGGCCCTTTACACTTCCTATGAGTTTTGGAAAACAGCTTTTGAAGTTATGTGACAGTCTTATTGACATGTTATTTGGAATTGCAAGAAATATATAAATTAATTTGGGGAGAAATCTGCTATTTTTCCTGTTGGAGGCTTTGGAGGGATCAAATAAGCAGCACCTTCACAGTCACCTAACATCTGAACAAACTGACAAATATGACAGTGGCAGATTGAGAGGTGAAAATATTTTGCTTAGCTTCATGAGAAAGCCAAATAGGGCTGCTAACAGATCCCAGAAATAGGCAATTATGATCACCCAGTAACAGGAAATACTTAACTGAATTCTTTCCACATAGGAGGAGAGCTTCTTCTGGAGGAAGACAGGTCTTTCTGTAGCAATACGTTCCTTCCCAAAACAGGAAAGCCAGGAGCTAAACATGCTCAGTTTAATCCTCCTGAGTTTATCAATTAAGTCACTCTGCTCCTAGTAGAGGAGTAAAGGGGTTGAGAGAGCCCGGTAGTGCCACATCAGAAAGCTATTTCCACCAAGAAAGATATAACAATAAGCAGTCTCACCTAATATTTGTAGTATTCAGGTTTCCCATTCATAAGCATGAATATCCATCCCTACATTTATTTTATGCTCTTCAATAAAATTTGTAGTTTTCTCCTAAAGGTTTTTAATCATCTTTGGTTTGATTTATTCCATTGTTTTTTTTTTATTCTTATGTTAATCCCCATACATTACATCATTAGTTTTAGATGTAGTGTTCCATGATTCATTGTTTGTGCATAACACCCAGTGCTCCATGCAGAATGTGCC
>NW_027870166.1:0-251 GCF_054177405.1 Leptonychotes weddellii | reverse complement strand
AGGGAGGGAGGGATTCGTGGATGGGTGGATGGATGTATCCATGGATAGAGACATAGAGGGATCGATGGATGGGTGGGTGGGTGGACGGAGGGAGGGAGGGAGGGATTCGTGGATGAGTGGATGGATGCATCCATGGATAGAGAGATAGAGGGATTGATGGATGGGTGGGTAAATGGATGGATGGATGGATGGATGGATGAGTGAAAGCAAGCCTGCACTTACTAGGAACAAAGAACAGGACAAATTCTAGC
>NW_027870165.1:0-251 GCF_054177405.1 Leptonychotes weddellii | reverse complement strand
CCGTGCCCAGAGCTTCTGGTACAGGAGGTCTGGGGTGGGGCCCGGGAATTTGCATTCCTAGCCTAGTTCTGGGTGATGCTGCTACTGCTCCTGGTCTGGGGAATACACGACATGCTGGCAGGTTGTCTGGGATGAGCATGGTTAAGTGTATGCAAGGGCTTCGAGTAAGGACTGAAGAGGCTGGAATAACTTCATCTCCTTCATCATGGTGTCTTAGATCTGGTGCTGGAGCTCGAACCCAACTGCATTGC
>NW_027870164.1:0-251 GCF_054177405.1 Leptonychotes weddellii | reverse complement strand
AAGACTCACATTTGCCTGATGCTTTTGTAGATATGATCTTGTAGGTCTCAGACTTCTCATCTACTACCTTGTTCTTTCTTCATTGCCTGCCAAGGAATGTCTTGAGGGTTATTTTGATCCTACTCTATGTTTAGAACCATGTCTTTGCATGGTTTTCAGTTTTTTGTCTGTTTGCTGGATATTTTGCTTGTTTTTTTTTTCTTTTAAGTTTTCTTTCTTTCTCTTTTTCTCTCTCTTTCCCTTTCTTTCTT
>NW_027870163.1:0-251 GCF_054177405.1 Leptonychotes weddellii | reverse complement strand
ATCAAAAGTATTCCTTGAAGAAGAATTCCAAGAAAGTCCTCACCCCCTCTCCGCACATAAATCTCTCTCACCTGAACTGGATTTCTTAGAAAATTGAGAACCCGGAGGAGAGGTAGATTTTCAATGTATTCTATTTCACCCAGCTCAGCAATCTGTTTAATAAAAGAAACAAAGTATTATCAATAGATTAACTGTACAACCAATAATATAAAGTACTGTAAGAGGAGCTGGTATGGATCCTCTAACTTCAA
>NW_027870162.1:0-251 GCF_054177405.1 Leptonychotes weddellii | reverse complement strand
TGTGAGTTTGAGCCCCATGTTGGGTGTAGGATTACTTAAAAATAAAATCATTAAAAAAAAAGTAGATTCAGATATACAGATTTTTCCACGCACATATATGTGAGCTAAAAACTCCTAGTGAGACATCTGATACATAATGGTCCTCAGTTAATGGCAGTTGATATTAATAATCTTCTGTACACCATGTTTAAGCAGCTTTCATGCATGTCATCTGCACAGAAAAAGTAATTGATCCTGTTGAACCATTACTA
>NW_027870161.1:0-251 GCF_054177405.1 Leptonychotes weddellii | reverse complement strand
CAAGTGATAGAACCACGGAGCACAAAATCGGAACTTTTAAAAGTCTGCTCCGCTGAGGGACGTCACTCTGGTGGCTAAGCGGGGGGTGGAACCCTCCGGGACAGTGTGGTCTCAGGACCCTCGGGGTCACAGAAAGACCGGGGGTGCCTGAGTGTGGCAGAGCTCCCAGGTATCGGAGCAGGGAAGCCGGCTGCAGAGGTGGAGCCCAGGCGCGGGCTCTCAGCTCGGGGTTGTCATAAACCGTGATCCGT
>NW_027870160.1:0-251 GCF_054177405.1 Leptonychotes weddellii | reverse complement strand
TGGCTCAGGTCATGATCTCAGGGTCCTGGGATCGAGCCCTGCATCGGGCTCCCTGCTCAGCGGGGCGTCTGCTTCTCCCTCTCCCTCTGCCTCTCTCCCCACATTGTGCTCTCTCCCTCAAATAAGTAAAATCTTAAAAAAAATTTTGATTTTGTAAACAAAGTTATTCCCCCTTAAAAAATGTGTAAAAAAAAAAAAACGTGGGTCATATGTTTTTTACAGGCACATTTCAAAGTATGTGCAAGGAAAAG
>NW_027870159.1:0-251 GCF_054177405.1 Leptonychotes weddellii | reverse complement strand
AAACTGAAACTCTGTCCCCATTTAAACACTAACCCTCATTTCTTCCTCTAGAAATATAAAATATATTTTATTTATATTATTTAATTGTATTATATAAATATAATATTTAATTATATAAATGTATATTCTATTTAATTATATAACATATATAAATATATATTATATATATTGCATAGTGTTCTGATTTACTATTCATTACGGTGCCATAATTATTAGGTACTTTTGAGGTGTTTTTGTTTTTTTGCCATCAC
>NW_027870158.1:0-251 GCF_054177405.1 Leptonychotes weddellii | reverse complement strand
ACTGAGCCACCCAGGCGCCCTATATACCTTTATTTAAAAAATACTTTATTGCTGGGGTGCCTGGGTGGCTCAGTGGGTTAAGTGTCTGACTTTGGCTCAGGTCATGATCTTGGGGTCCTGGGATGGAGCCCTGCTCATTGGGCTCTGCACTCAGCAGGGAGTCTCTCTCTCTCTCCCTCTGCCCCTGCTCGTGTTCTCTCTCTCAGATAAATAAATAAATAAATAAATAAATAAATAAATAAATAAATAAA
>NW_027870157.1:0-251 GCF_054177405.1 Leptonychotes weddellii | reverse complement strand
GCCACCCAGGCGCCCGAAAAAGAAAGGTTTTTAAAGGTAAAGAGAAAGTAGAAAAAAAGGAAATTATTAGAAAATAATCCATTTTTTTAGACGAGGCCACCCTCCTAAGGGGAGTGAAAGAGGTCTATCAATAAATTTCCTAGAGGGGGCGGAGCAAGATGGCGGAGGAGTAGGAGACCTGGATTTCGTCTCCTCTCAGGAATTCAGCTGGATAGGGATCGAACCATTCTGAACACCTACAAACTCAACAG
>NW_027870156.1:0-1799 GCF_054177405.1 Leptonychotes weddellii | reverse complement strand
AGGGCGCCTGGGTGGCTCAGTTGGTTAAGCGACTGCCTTCGGCTCAGGTCATGATCCTGGAGTCCCTGGATCGAGTCCCGCATCGGGCTCCCTGCTTGGCAGGGAGTCTGCTTCTCCCTCTGACCCTCCTCCCTCTCATGCTCTCTGTCTCTCATTCTCTCTGTCTCAAATAAATAAATAAAATCTTTAAAAAAAAAAATTAAGAGTGTCTCCAAACAGAAAACAATAACTCATGTTACCATAAATTTTTTTTTCATGGTACCTCCTAAAAGAGAAATATGAAACAGATTGCCAGGCACTAAATATCGGGATGGATAAAAATTAAGATTATACCTTTTGAAATTTTAATTTTAGGTTTCTTTGAAGTATCTTCTTAGCTTTCTATCTCTTATTTAGATTCTTCCCAATATATTGCATAGTATTTGAAAGTGCTAGACTAACTAAATTAGGTAAGAAAAGGGAAATTTCATTATGCAGAATTTTGGAAAAGGATCTAAGGTAAACTGAAAATTATTAATTATATAAATTGAGGTTTAAATTCTTGCTAAGAAACTCCACAACTGGAACACCTGGGCGGCTCAGTCGGTTAAGTGTCTGCCTCGGGCTCAGGTCATGATCCTGGAGTCCTGGCATTGGAGTCCTGCATCGGGCTTCTTGTTCATCGAGGAGCCTGCTTCTCCCTCTGCCTGCTGCCTGTCCCCCCTCCCCCCACTCCAGCTTGTGCTCTCTCTCTCTGATAAATAAATAAAATCTTTAAAAAACAAAAACAAAAAAACTCCACAACTGCTTATTATATTAAAAAGGAGACACTGGGCTCCCTTCAGGGGCATCCTTGTACCAACCCTGGCTCCCATTTGAAGAAGGTCTGATTATAAATAAGAAAGCTTCAAGTAGAAGTTATGATGTATTAAAAACAGATCAAAAGAAAGGAAATCCTGTGAGTGTAGGCAATGAACAATTACATTTCTGAAAAATAGGACTCAGAAATGTGCCCTAGCAAATCCTACAGTGTCACGATACATGTATTGGTTAAAGAGAGGTGCAATAATGTGGAGTTTAAGGTATTTGGGTATGAGTGTCCTACCAGTGACCCACTTAGAGGAAAACTCTTCTTACCTCTGATATTTGTTAGATCATAAATTCTCTAAACAGCCTAGAACATAACTCATGATAAAGGAGAGAAGGAACACTGGGTCTGCTGATTTGCTTAAAGTTATCTTTTGCCAAAAAAAAAAAAAAAAAAGTCCTGGTTGCTTTTAGGAGATAAACTGTAGGAGGCAATGGATGAAGCAGGCATTTAATTAGGAGGGCTTTGTGTTAATGCTAGTAAGAGACAATAGTTTCTCAAATCAAGGTGGTAGTGTCATAGTTGTGATATATAGGGTAGTTATGTCTATATTATATATATGCTTTATGTGTATGTATATATTATGTATTATGTTTTAATACGATACTCCATTTCACTTAGTAAAAGTCCAACTTTCTCAACTACTAACAATTTCCACCATGATCTTGCCCCGTGTTACATGTCTGTCCTTGTCTCCTTCAACTCTCTTATTCCTTTTTTTTTAGTCTTTTTTTTATTATTATGTTATGTTAATTACCATACATTACATCTTTAGCTTTTGATGTAGTGTTCCATGATTCACTGTTTGCATATAACACCCAGTGCTCCATGCAGAATGTGCCCTCTTTAATACCCATCACCAGGCTAACCCATCGTCCCACCCCCCACCCCTCTAGAATCCTCAGTTTGTTTTTCAGAGTCCATCGTCTCTCATGGTTCGTCTACCCCTCCG
>NW_027870155.1:0-251 GCF_054177405.1 Leptonychotes weddellii | reverse complement strand
AGGTACAGGTGAACTCTATAGATGCCTCAAATTCAATGTTGCCAGAACTGTGTTGATCTCCAACATTCCAAAGCCAGACCTCCTCCAGTATTCGCCACCTCATCTGCCAAACCCAGAATGTGAGGTTAGTTTCTGTGTTCAACTGAATAGGTTCCAGTGTGTAGAGAGGGGCAGCAGTGGAGTCTGTCCCAGCCCTCCTCCCATCTGGACTGACTTTATTGCTGGATGGGGAAAGCAGCTGCCTGAAAGGT
>NW_027870154.1:0-251 GCF_054177405.1 Leptonychotes weddellii | reverse complement strand
GCATGCCTATGAAACTTTTCACAAGTCGAACTGGAGTAGAGCAAAGAAGCAATTATCCTTAACTTATATGGAAAAATTTCTGAGTATTCCCAGGCCCCACAAAATACCCTCTATTAGGCTTTTTCTGATACCTTAGGACACATCCTGCTAACAGATGCACAAAATAAGTAGGGATGAGGCACAGGTGCTCACCCAGGTCGGTGCTCTGGCGGCTTGATGCTGAGATGCTGAGGGGAGTTTGCAGGGAAGAG
>NW_027870153.1:0-251 GCF_054177405.1 Leptonychotes weddellii | reverse complement strand
GGGGAGCCATTTCATTAATTGGGGAATAAGTGAAAGTAAAAATAATTTGGGTTTTTTTTTTTTTTAAAGATTTTATTTATTTATTTGACAGAGAGAGACACAGCGAGAGAGGGAACACAAGCAGGGGGAGTGGGAGAGGGAGAAGCAGGCTTCCCGCGGAGCAGGGACCCTGGGATCATGACCTGAGCTGAAGGCAGTCGCTTAACCAACTGAGCCACCCAGGCGCCCAGTAAAAATAATTTGTAAAATTA
>NW_027870152.1:0-251 GCF_054177405.1 Leptonychotes weddellii | reverse complement strand
CACGCCCCTGCTAGGATGCACACTAGCAGAGGTCATGAAGGCAGGGGTAAGGAGGTATCCCTCCCAGCATCCCACACATCATCGCTGAGTGAAGAAGCGGCTTCCTCCTCATTCACCTCAACTAAGCAGTCATCCCACCACATATGCTAAGTCGACCAGGCACCGTCTAAGCCCCCAGAGTCCCAGCCCTTGGCTTGAAGGACGCCCACGTGTATTATGGCTGCCACATGACATGGCAGAGGATAACAGAG
>NW_027870151.1:0-251 GCF_054177405.1 Leptonychotes weddellii | reverse complement strand
GGGACCATGCTTGTTTGTGCTCCATTGTAGCCCAAGGCCTAGCCCAGTTCCCGGAGTAGGGTAGGTGTTAAATAAACCAACATCAAATGGCAAATGAATCTTTGTGCTCTTGGAGTCAGGGCCCAGCATATTGCAGGTGTAAAATAACTGGTTCTACTTTTGCTGAATAAATGAACGGGTTCTCCATGACATGTTGGATTCCATCCTTGCTTCGGTATGGTGTCAGCACATGGCCCTTGGGGTGGATGGAC
>NW_027870150.1:0-251 GCF_054177405.1 Leptonychotes weddellii | reverse complement strand
AACTTGCAATCTCCCCTCTGAGTCACTCAGGGAGGCACCCCTTCTCCCCACGTGCAGGAAAAACAGCTGGAGCCAAAATGTATAGCAGCCAGGGAGCCAGGAGAACTCAGTGGAGCTGAGGGAACGGGGCAGGCGCTGTCTCTATAGGATTTGGGGGGCATTTGCTTTTTTCTCTTTGGGGCAGAATCTCCTCGCTCCCTGTCGGGGGACACGAGTCATATAAAACGGTCTCTTTCTGCTGATTTACAAGC
>NW_027870149.1:0-251 GCF_054177405.1 Leptonychotes weddellii | reverse complement strand
ATGCTTAACATTCCTTATTCATAACATTTAGAAAGAAATTGTTCATTCTCAAAGAATTAATTTCTTTGAAAACATTATTTTCAGTTTTTTAATTCTTAAATGCATCAGTAGTAAGTATGAATCAATGTTTAATGGCAAATATCTCTCTACAAGTCTTCAGAATAAGCCTATAGGCTTTTGAAAAACATTTTTAAAAAAATATATATATTCTTTTTGCAATATCATAAGAGCAAATTCTATCGATCACTCCC
>NW_027870148.1:0-251 GCF_054177405.1 Leptonychotes weddellii | reverse complement strand
AATTATCCTTTATTCACCTCAGTAAATCTCACAGATAAATAGTACTTTGGAGAGGGGGGCGGAGCAAGATGGCGGAGGAGTAGGAGACCTGGATTTCATCTCCTCTCAGGAATTCAGCTGGATAGGGATCAAACCATTCTGAACACCTACAAACTCAACAGGAGATCGAAGAAAGGAATAGCAACAACTCTCTGAACAGAAAAGCGACCACTTTCTGGAAGGTAGGACGTGCGGAGAAGTGAATCCGAGGC
>NW_027870147.1:0-251 GCF_054177405.1 Leptonychotes weddellii | reverse complement strand
CCCCTTATCTTCTAAAGATCTTAATGCTACAACTCAGACAGTGAGTGATACGATTTAGACTTCATATGAAGTCTGTCTCTATCAAGAATTCCTTAGACAACCAAGTACTACATTTAGAGCTCTTATTCTCTCCAACACAATTGAAAGTGTCACATGCACAAGAAAGTCAAAGTTTTTTAAAATCCTAAGAAAAACAATGCGACAATGTCTTGCCTTCAACTTCTTCAGCTGAATACTTCACTGCTTATTGC
>NW_027870146.1:0-251 GCF_054177405.1 Leptonychotes weddellii | reverse complement strand
CTTGTGGCCTTTCTTTCTCAAATCTGGTCATCCAAAATAATTTCTTTCTTTCTTTTTTTTTTTAAAGATTGTATTTATTTATTTGAGAGAGAGAGTGAGAGAGAGAAAGAGCACAAGAGGGGGGAGCGGGAGAGGGAGAAGCAGACTCCCTGCTGAGCAGGGAGCCCGATGCGGGACTCGATCCCGGGACTCCAGGATCATGACCTGAGCCGAAGGCAGTCGCTCAACCAACTGAGCCACCCAGGCGCCCA
>NW_027870145.1:0-1799 GCF_054177405.1 Leptonychotes weddellii | reverse complement strand
TTTTTTTGTTGTTGTTTTAAAGATAGACAATATCAGAAAGCTGCAGAAAATAACAAGAACAAAAAGGAAAACCTGAAATTTAAATGAATAATAATACAGCAGAAAGTGTCACTTGTAGCCATTGTCGTTTTGCACATGCGGTGAACTTGCACTCCTCCCACACTTTCGGATGGAACTCTATTGCCCAGATGGTCTTTACTCTGTTGACCATCACCACCCTTTCCATCTGAATTGGTGGGAGTACAAAAACATGCATTTCTTTTACAGAAGGACTTATAAGATAGCACTAAGCCAGTAAGAATGGTTGAGAACTCAGACTTCAATCCTCTTCTAGTAAACTGGCTTTTAGAATGTAGCTTAAAGAATTTAAAGGAGGCATATATTATTAAATATATAAATATAATCATAGCAGAAAATTCCACCTGCTTAGAACGAACCCCATTGAATTCCAAACAATTGGTTAAACACTTATTTAGAAGTGTTTTTCAGTTCCCTGTTTTACATTGTTTCCTGGGTCTTGTTTCTCATCCTTTCCTCTGGCAATTCTCTTTACTAAAATTGTTCTGTGATCTAAAGAAGGGATCATGCTACCAAACTGGAAAAAAGTAACTTGTTCATTTAGCCTATTGTTTTCGGTCTTAATTTGTTTTCTATCCTTTCTTGTTTTTTTCATTTTGGCTTTGGCTTTGGTTTTTTGATGGATAACAAGGATAATAATATTAGGGCAAGCCCTCCTTTAACTAGATAAATTCTCCCACAAGCTGTGCCTCCCATATCCTATGATTTTTTAAAAAACACTTCTCATTTTAGAATCTATATGTGATGAATGATATATTTCTTTAGATGTGCACACGTACACAAACACAATCCTAATTTCTTGATAACTCACAAGAATAATCATATCCAATTCATGTTGATATGTTGCTCAAAAATAAAGAATACAGACCTTGGGAATCAAGGCCATATAGATAGAAATACATTTCCACCACATATTTATTTTAAAGTCAGTAATTTGATCTTCCTGAATACAAGACAAAACTGCTGTTGAGAAATATTAAATGTATTGATTCAAATATGAAAACTAAAAGTATCTATAATTTTGAGGGACAAAAGCATATTTTTGACAATCATGCTCCTTTTAAAAATTTTTTTCAGAATTAAAAATAAAAACTGTTACTTAGCAGTAATTAACAGGTTGGAGTTAAGAAGACAAATCAATCCTATTAAACCAAATGTTAAAGGTATAATCTATGCTATTTTTAAACTGGTGTTAATACTTTTAAGACAATTTGAAATATATTCACAGTGTGAGGAGTTCTTTCTTTCTGCTGTGAAGGCCTAAGATAAATGCAGAGAGACACCACCACTTAGAGATCAAAAGATCTATATTTTTTTTTCCTCAGCACTTTTTTAAAGATTTTATTTATTTACTTGAGAAGAGAGTGAGTGAGAGATAGAGCATGAGCTAGGGGGGAGAGGCAGAGGGAGAGGGAGAAGCGGACTCCCTCCTCAGCAGGGAGCCAGATGCGGCTCGATCCCAGGATCCCAGATCATGACCCGAGCCGAAGGCAGATGCTTAACTGACTAAGCCACCCAGGTGCTTGTCAGCATTTGTTTTTTAATTAAACTTTTTTTTTTATTGAGGTATAACATTCATTCAGAAAAGTGCACAAATCATAAGTTTACTACTCAATGGATTTTAGCAAAGTTAACACACCTGTATAACCACTTCCCATATCAGGAAATAGATCATTGCCAGCACCCCAGAAACCCCCTCAGTCACTACTTCACTGGCAAAA
>NW_027870144.1:0-251 GCF_054177405.1 Leptonychotes weddellii | reverse complement strand
GGGAGCGAGGAGACCTCAGGACTCGTGCTCCAGAGCACCTCCTTACCAGCCTGCTCTCCTCGCTGGGAGCACTCTGGTGCACCCCCCTCCCCACCCCGGCTGCTTGTGTGCACATTTCTGCAGCTGTGTACCCTCATTCCAGCCTAGCGTCCGCACCCAAGCCTCCCGCTCACCATCAGACATCTCACCAGTGTCTTCTCTAACCGTGTAAGAGGCTCCCACCCAAAGATGCCCCATGGTTAATCCCCCAT
>NW_027870143.1:0-251 GCF_054177405.1 Leptonychotes weddellii | reverse complement strand
AACAAACTGAGGATTTTAGAGGGGAGGGGGGTGGAGGGATGGGTTAGCCTCATGATGGGTATTAAGGAGGGCATGTACTGCATGGAGCACTGGGTTTTATACGAAAACAATGATTTGTGGATCACTACATCAAAAACTAATGATATATTGTATGGTGACTAACATAACATAATAAAATAAAATTAAAAAAAAAAAAAAAGAAAGCCAGTGTATCTCCTGGGGTGGTTCAAGCTCAGGTCAGCCTCTTACTT
>NW_027870142.1:0-251 GCF_054177405.1 Leptonychotes weddellii | reverse complement strand
CCCCATATGTGTCTGTTTTTGTGTCAGTACCATACTGTCTTGATGATTACAACTTTGTAATAGAGCTTGAAGTCTGGAATTGTGATGCCACCAACTTTGGTTTTCTTTTTCAATATTCCTCTGGCTATTTAGGGTCTTTTCTGGTTCCATAAAATTTTAGGATTATTTGTTTCAACTCTGTGAAAAAAGTTGATGGTATTTTGATAGGGATTACATTGAATGTATAGATTACTCTAGGTAGCTTAGACATT
>NW_027870141.1:0-251 GCF_054177405.1 Leptonychotes weddellii | reverse complement strand
CCATCTATTTCTAGGTTTAGTCCCATTTCCAAAAAGTCTGGTTGCTCCTGGTGAAGACTTTCCATGTATATTTGTTTTTTTTCCTCATTCCCTCCTACCCATCCTTCCTCATTTCTATACAGAGTTGAAAGCGTCAATTTAAGCATCCCCCCAAACTGACAAGAAGATAGCAATTCCTCAGTACAGACTTCCAGATACTTGCTGGCTTTTCAAGGGATCTCTGTCTTTTGTTTGTTCGCTTATTTGTTTAA
>NW_027870140.1:0-251 GCF_054177405.1 Leptonychotes weddellii | reverse complement strand
ATGAGAGAAATATAAAAAGATAGGGCATTTACAAATAAATTAGGGAAGTTAGTTTATATGTGTAATGACTGGTAAATGAATCAATGTCTCCACAGGGAAATTTTCTCTCGGTGTGCTGCAGTGCTTGTCTTCGACATTGTCAACCAACCCTCTGGGCACAGAAATCAATGACATCCAAAATATCGTCACCAGCAACAAGCATAAGTACAAGTAACAAGCGGGCTAGCCATCTGCCAGGCTTTGTGCTAAGC
>NW_027870139.1:0-251 GCF_054177405.1 Leptonychotes weddellii | reverse complement strand
GAGAAAAAGGAACTCTTGTACACTGTTGGTGGGAATGAATTAGCATATGATCCAGTAATTCCACTACCAGATATTATTAGCCCAAAGAGTATGAAAACACTAAACTGAAAAGATATATGCACCCCTATGTTTACTGCAGCATTATCTGCAATAGCCAAAGTGCGGAAACAGTCCCAAGTGTCCTATATATATATATATACACACACACACACACACACAATGGACTATCAGTCGGCCATAAAGAAGAATGA
>NW_027870138.1:0-251 GCF_054177405.1 Leptonychotes weddellii | reverse complement strand
TCAGCGGAGAGGTGCACATGGCACTCTGTGTGGGTGTGTGTTGGTTCCAGTCTTGTTTATCTTTCTTTTGAAATATTGAAAGGGATTTTTTTTTCCCCACTAAAATGTATGTCTACTGACAGGTTTTGATCTGTCTTCATTGTTCTGTAATTGCCACTCAGACTTGGTATTAAGTGGTGAATGAAAATCCCCGCACTGCATCACTCTAATGGAAGGTTTTAAGAAGAGAAACATTCTGGAACAATCCTGCC
>NW_027870137.1:0-251 GCF_054177405.1 Leptonychotes weddellii | reverse complement strand
TTATTTTTTTAATTTTTTAAAGATTTTATTTATTTATTTGACAGAGAGAGAGACAGCTAGGGAGGTAACACAAGCAAGGGGAGGTGGGAGAGGGAGAAGCAGGCTTCCCGCCAAGCAGGGAGCCCGATGGCGGGGCTCGATCCCAGGACCCCGGGATCATGACCTGAGCCGAAGGCAGACGCTTAACGACTGAGCCACCCCAGGTGCCCCTGAACCCATCGTTCTTAGTGGTGTTGTGATATGCACATCAG
>NW_027870136.1:0-251 GCF_054177405.1 Leptonychotes weddellii | reverse complement strand
TCTTAGAACACCATAATTTGCCTTCAAAATTAATTCCTTTATTTATCCGTAATTTATATTTTTGCTTATAGTGTGAAGTAGAGGTCTAATTTAATTTTTGTTTGTATATAGATAATAAAGTATCAGTAATTATCTACACCATCCCACATGTATACAATATTATCTGTGGCATAATGTTGGTTGCCATAAATGAACTTCTGTTTCTGTTATTTTCTCTGGATAATTTTAAGCAAGGTTCTGGAACATTGAAC
>NW_027870135.1:0-251 GCF_054177405.1 Leptonychotes weddellii | reverse complement strand
AATAAAAACTTTTTTTGAAAAACGTATATTGTGAAATAATTGAGTCCTTTCTAATTTTACTGAGGATTGCATACATTCTGTGGCCTTTACTCAGAGAGTATGAGGCAGCATCTGTGATTTCACTTGTACTCCCCTCAGCATTATTTAAAAACTTATTGGGAGATTACACTGCAGGCTGAACAACAGGATCAAAGTAATTCTTTGTCATGTTTTTTTTTACTATAATATCTCATAGTTACTCAGACTACCAG
>NW_027870134.1:0-1799 GCF_054177405.1 Leptonychotes weddellii | reverse complement strand
GGACACTTGGGCTATTTCCAAAATTTAGCTATTGTAATTAATGATGCTATAAACATCAAGGAGCATGTATCCCTTTGAATTAGTATTTTTGTATTCTTTGGGTAAATACATAGTAGTGTGATTGCTGGATCATAGGGTACTTCTATTTTCAACTTTTTCCAGAGTGGCTGCACCAGTTTGCATTCTCACCAACAGTGCAGGAGGGTTCCCCTTTTTCACATCCTGGCCAACACCTGTTGTTTCTTGTGTTGTTGATTTTAGCTGTTCTGACAGGTGTGAGGAGGTATCTCATTGTATTTTTGATTTGCATTTACCTGATGATCAGTGATGCTGAGCATCTTTTTAGGTATCTGTTGGCCATCTGTATGTCTTCTTTGGAAAAATTTCTATTCATGTCTTCTGCCCATGTTTTAATTGGATTTTTTTCACTTTTTGGGTGTTGAGTTTTAAGAGTTCTTTATATATTTTGGATACTAACCCTTTGTCAGATATCTCATTTTCAAATATCTTCTCCCATTTCATAGGTTGCCTTTAAGTTTTGTTGATTATTTCCTTTGCTGTGCAGAAGATTTTGATTTTTTGTTTTGTTTTGTTTTTAATTTGGCTCCATCCTGGGTGTGAACCACAAGGCGCTTGAATTCATGATCCTGAGATGTAGACCTGAGCTGAGATCAAGCGTCTGACATTTAACTGACCGAGCCACCCAGGCATCCTCAGAAGCTTTTTGATTTTGATTTTAGTCCCAATAGTTTATTTTTATTTTTGTTTCCCTTGCCTTAGGAGACATATCTAGAAAGAAGTTGCTATGGCTGATGTCAAAGAAGTTAGTGCTTGTGTACTCTTCTAAGATTTTTATGGTTCATGTCAAACACTTAGGTCTTTGATCCATTTTGAATTTATTTTTGTGTTTGCTATAAGAAGGTGGTCCAGTTTCATTCCTTCGCATGCTGCTGTCCAGTTTTCCCAATATCACTTCTTGGGTACTCTCTTTTTCCCATTGGATATTCTTTCCTGTTTTGTCAAAGATTAATTGACCACATAGTTGGGGATTCATTTCTAGATTTTCTACTCTGTTCTGTTGATCTGTGTATCTATTTTTGTGCCAGTACCATACTGCTTTAATTACTACAGCTTTCTAATATAACTTGAAGTCCAGAACTGTGCTGCCTCCAGCTTTGTTTTTTTTTTTTTTTCCAGGATTGCTTTGGCTATTCAGGGTCTTTTGTGGTTCCATACAAATTTTAGGATTGTTTGTTCTACTTCTGTGAAAAATGCTGTTGGTATTTTGATAGGTATTGCATTTAGTGTGTAGATTGCTTTGGGTAGCATAGACATTTTAACAATATTTGTTCTTCTAATCCATTAGCATGGAATGTCTTTCCATTTCTTTATGTCATCTTCAATTTCTTTCATCAGTGTTTTATAGTTTTCAGAGTACAGGTCTTTCACATTTTTGGTTAGGTTTATTTCTACGTATCTTACTATTTTTGGTGCAATTGTCAGTGGGATTGATTTCTTAATTTCTCCTTCTGTTGCTTCATTATTGGTGTATAGAAATGCCATAGATTTCTGTATGTTGATTTTTTTTATCCTGAGACCTTATTGAATTCGTTTATCAGTTCTAGCAGTTTTTTGGTGGAGTCTTTGGGGTTTTCTTTTTTTAAATTTTTTTTAACATATTGTTTGTTTCAGGGGTACAGATCTGTGATTCATCGGTCTTACACAATTCACAGCTCTCACCATAGCACATACCTTCCCCAATGTCCATCACCCAGCCACCCGTTCCTTCCCAACCCCCA
>NW_027870133.1:0-251 GCF_054177405.1 Leptonychotes weddellii | reverse complement strand
AGGACCCACCAGGCACAACAGCAGGCTTTTCCCGGAGCCAATCACGGTGGCTGAGGGGATGCTGGACTGTGCTGATGGCCCTAGTCTGGGGTTTTCAGGGGACCCCTGGAGCTGGAGCCGAGGCGGTAGTGGGGGGGGGATTACCCTAAAGGGGAATGACGGGGTTGTTACCGAGGGAATGGGGAATGGAAGTAGGGGAGGGAAAACATCAGATTCCACCTGGAAAGAGATACCAAGCTTTACAGAAACAG
>NW_027870132.1:0-251 GCF_054177405.1 Leptonychotes weddellii | reverse complement strand
CATGATCCTGGAGTCCCGGAATCGAGTCCCACATCAGGCTCCCTGCTCGGCAGGGAGTCCGCTTCTCCCTCTGACCCTCCTCCCTCTCATGCTCTCTGTCTCTCATTGTCTCTCTCGCAAATAAATAAAATCTTAAAAAAAAAAATTGTATAAATGGAAGGCATTATATGGTATTTGGTTTACTTCTTAGAAAAGAATACTGCTTTTGAAATTTCATATTACAAAAAATTTAAATTGGGATAAGTTAGGCA
>NW_027870131.1:0-251 GCF_054177405.1 Leptonychotes weddellii | reverse complement strand
GGCACTTGCCTTTTCAAAGCAGGAGGAAGAAAAGGAAAAAATGTTTTATCACTGTGTTAGGATAGGAAATGAATTATGAGGTAATATAGATAAGTAGATAGTAGTCTCTCATCAAAAAAAGTATCTTTTTGCAATCTTGTAATATACTTTTTATAAGGACATGAAATCTTAAATAAAGTTTTTGTGAAGAATTTCCAAATATAAGTGTTCTCAGTGACTTATTTATGTTATGCACAAATAATGAATCATAT
>NW_027870130.1:0-251 GCF_054177405.1 Leptonychotes weddellii | reverse complement strand
CTGTGCCTGAAGCCCACAGGTGTCCAGCTGAGCACGCAGTGAAGATGGGTCTCTCCTCACAACCCCTCACTCACCGGCCTCAGCACTCTGCGCACCTCCTGGAGGATGCGCTCCTGGCTCTCCACGGAGCACAGCACCAGGGTGCAGACCACCACGTCCATGGAGCCATCGGCCACCTGAGGCATGTTCTCCCCCGCAGCCACCACGAAGCGCTCGAACTGCAGGTGTCGGTTTTCCGCCACGCTCTTGAT
>NW_027870129.1:0-251 GCF_054177405.1 Leptonychotes weddellii | reverse complement strand
CTCATGTGCTCTCTCTCATTCTCTCTCTCTCAAATAAATAAATAAAATCTTTAAAAAAAAAAATCACCTAGATAAAGGGTATGTCCTGCAGCTGGTGCTCTGTAGAGTCCCACTCCCGTCCTCCGTCCTCCCTTCCCGTCACTAAGACAGTGACAACAAATCCTTTCCTTTCCCTCCTCAGAGGTGCCATGGAGCTAGACTTTTAAGCAGCATCTCAGGCTCATGCTGGCCAGTATTCTGCTGCCCCAGCT
>NW_027870128.1:0-251 GCF_054177405.1 Leptonychotes weddellii | reverse complement strand
AGGGAGACCCCTTGCTGAGGGACAGCAGGTTTTTGTCTCACTTCCCCACAGTCCGGGAGCACTGTGTGAGCACTGGCACTGCTGTCTGATGCTGAGCAGTAATACTCAGCCTCGTCCTCAGCCTGGAGCCCAGTGATGGTCAGGGTGCCTGAGCTGCCAGACCTGGAGCCAGAGAATCGATTCGGGACCCCTGATGGTCAGTTGCTATTACTGTAGATGATGGTTCTGGGGGCTTTTCCTGGGAGCTGTTG
>NW_027870127.1:0-251 GCF_054177405.1 Leptonychotes weddellii | reverse complement strand
GGAGTCTGCTTCGTCCTCTGACCCTATCCCCTCTCATGTGTTCTCTCTCTCTCAAATAAATAAATAAAATCTTTAAAAAAATAAAAATAAAAAAAAAATAAAATTATATATCTATACTGAAATCCTTGCCTTCCCATTCTTTTCCATGGCTTATTTGGAGGTCTGTTTTATGAAGAAACCATTTTACCTAGAGAACTTCGAGGCTGAAGCTGGGGTTTTCTTTACCTCACTTTTTAGAGGCTCTTTACAGC
>NW_027870126.1:0-251 GCF_054177405.1 Leptonychotes weddellii | reverse complement strand
CTCCTCTTCTAGGATTTGGAGCATATCAGTAAAAAGAGAAGCTTCAGTAATTTCATTTTTTTAAAGAAAATTGTTCACCATATATAAGATTTCAAATATATTAGTCCAAAATTGTTCATTTATTTTTGTACTTTGATCACTACTTAGCAGTGATTCTTCTTCTTCTTCATTTCTGATATTTATTCATGCCTTTTTTCTTAGTTAATCAAGAAAAGAATTTGTATTTTTTATCAATCATTTGTAAAGAATCA
>NW_027870125.1:0-251 GCF_054177405.1 Leptonychotes weddellii | reverse complement strand
CATGAAAAAGTGCTCAATATCGCTCAGCATCAGGGAAATCCAAATCAAAACCTCAATGAGATACCACCTCACACCAGTCAGAATGGCTAAAATGAACAAGTCAGGAAACGACAGATGTTGGCGGGGATGCGGAGAAAGGGGAACCCTCCTACACTGTTGGTGGGAATGCAAGCTGGTGCAGCCACTCTGGAAAACTGTACGGAGGTTCCTCAAAAAGTTGAAAATAGAGCTACCATATGACCCAGCAATTG
>NW_027870124.1:0-251 GCF_054177405.1 Leptonychotes weddellii | reverse complement strand
AAGGAATCCGGAGTCCTTCCTCAGTAAGCTTTAGGTAGAAAAATCCCAGAGGAGGATTCTAATTGGCCAGCTTGGGTCACGTGCCCAAACCTGGATCATTAACGTGTCAGAGGACTGGGATACAGTGATTGGTCCATCTTGGTCATGTGCTCTCATCTATGGCTAGGGTGGATGGGGGCAAGTTCAGCTCTGTTCAAAGAGCTTTCGCTGTTCTTCCAGACAAAGCAATATGAATCAACATTGGATTCTTC
>NW_027870123.1:0-1799 GCF_054177405.1 Leptonychotes weddellii | reverse complement strand
TCTAAGTTGTTTGTGAGGAGGTAAGACAGGACCACACCAAAGGCAGAGCCCTGCAGCATGCCTCAGGGGACCTCTGACCTCAAGTGAGCCACACTTCAGTCATTTCCATAAACAGCTAGCACTCCTTCGCTGTGCTCTCATCTTGCCCTTGGTGTGACAATGACAGGCTTTGGTAAATGCCTCTTTCTCAGTTCTGAGTTCCCAGGGCCAACTTCCTTGCACCATCCTATAGGCCATGTATATCATTTCCCGTCTGTGTTCCAGTTCATTGAGCTGGGACTTAAACTCCTTTGGTTTGGGCTCTGCTTCCACTTAAATTAGAGTTCCTCTAACTTTCAGTGTGAAAAGACTTTTCTTCCACTTACCATTCACCAAGAAACTTTACTAAATATCACATCACCTGTTCACACAGCTCAATTTGTCCTGGGCTTTAACCTTCATTCATTTATTGAGGCATTTTTAAAAAAGATTTATTCATTTGAGAGAGAGAGAGAGAGAGCATGTGCATTCACATGTGGTGGCGGAGGGGCGGAGGGAGAGAGAGAATCTCAGGCAGACTCCCTGCTGGGCGTGGGGCCCCAAAGGACTCGATCTCATGACCCTGAGATCATGACCTGAGCCAAAACCAAGGGTGGGACGCTTAACCGACCGAGCCACCCAGGCGCCCCCAGGCATTTTTCAACAATACTTACTAAACATCTACTATGTGTTAGGTGTTGTTCTGGATACTGGGGATATGGCAGTGAAAAGCCCCATTGTTGTGATGGGATAGTTTGTTGAAAGAGACTGACGACACATTCATAAGCAGGATAATTTCTGCTGGTGACAGGTGCTGGAAAGCAAACAGAAAGTAACTTGGAACAAGAACAGAGGCCTAGTGGCCAGGGTCGGTCTCAGCAGAGGCGGCATCGAGCAAAGGCCAGACTTGTAAGGAGTCAGTCATTCCAGGGCCAGACAGTAGCAGGGACAAAGATCTGGAAGAAAGTGGGCCTTCTAATTTGAGATACTGAAAAAAGACCTATCAAATCAGGGAGAAAGAGAAGGAGGTGAGGTCAAAGAAAAATCCTGATTGACACGTACATATGTAAGAAGAAATTAATTTTCTGGAAATTTCAGGTATCCTAGAAAGGGGACTGGTCTTTTTGAAGAACTACAGGAGGGTTCCTGGTATTTGGACATCAGATCCCTGGTTATTTTACAATGAAGACATTCGGCCCTCTAGTGGATGAAACTGTGTTACGCAGCTGAAATTTTAATACTGGGTTTGTCGCATTTTTTTTGGTAGAAAATAAAGGGACTAGAAGAAACTTTGAGGGGTTATTTTATCCGTTTCTATAACCTCAGTCATTAAGCTGCCCAAGATATGAGAATGTAACTGGTTTAGAATTTACCAGGACTGTCTAGTCACCTGCAGCTACCGACCAGGGCCAAAATTATTCATTGTCATGAAATTACTGTGTCTCACCTTAAACTCTCACACTATTGATAGGAAAACATTATTTGCAGAGTGATTTGAGTCATTTTTCTTGTTTTAACAAGCTAAAAATAAGTTACTGAAATAAGTTGAACAATTATTTACATAAATAGCAAGTAATTGTCATATTTCTCTTTTAACTACAGGAAATACTGCTCTCGGTTTACAAAAATCACTTTTTAAGCTGAAAATATATCCATGCTCATGGAATATTGTACATTTTGTTTATGTCTTGAGAGATTATCTAAAATAAAATATCTAGAGAGCACGATAACATGGAAATAAGTTACTCATAAGAACCACATTTAACATATTTACAAAACAG
>NW_027870122.1:0-251 GCF_054177405.1 Leptonychotes weddellii | reverse complement strand
AGACTTGCAGTTTCTCCACAGCTTTGCCAACATGCACAGATCATTGATCATATTAGTCAGTATGGTGGGTGTGAGTGATATTCTGATTGTAGGATTTTGATTTTTTTTTCTTTTTTTTTTTTTTATTCTTATGTTAATCCCCATACATTACATCATTAGTTCTAGATGAAGTGTTCCATGATTCATTGTTCATGCACAAAACCCAGTGCTCCATGCAGAACGTGCCCTCCTCAATACCCACCACCAGGCTC
>NW_027870121.1:0-251 GCF_054177405.1 Leptonychotes weddellii | reverse complement strand
AGAACAGAAGCTTCCAAATGGGATTTCCAGGTCAAAAGGTCAGAGGTGCACGCAAGTTGGGCTTTGGTTTCAGTATCTGGCCCAAAGCTGCTCACTGGCTTTGGTTTTGTCCTGACCTTTGGAAGGCCAACTAGCCCACTTCCTTGTCATTTATGTTTATGGCATCCACAAACTGGTCACTGGTCAATGTGATCACTCAACTGTCTTGGCAGCATAAAAATGTCAGTGATACTCAAGCATGTCATTTTGAT
>NW_027870120.1:0-251 GCF_054177405.1 Leptonychotes weddellii | reverse complement strand
CTGCATCGGGCTCCCTGCTCAGCCTCTTCCTGTTCCCCTCCGGCTGTTTGTGATCTCTCTCTCACTCTGACAAATAAATAAATAAATAAAATCTTTTTACATGCTCCACTAACTGAACCAGCCAGGTGCCCCCAAATAAAATCTTTGGAGGCAAAAAACCCCCAGGAAAACACGACTTAGAAATGATCTAAAGGGGGGGGCGCCTGGGTGGCTCAGTTGGTTAAGCGACTGCCTTCGGCTCAGGTCATGAT
>NW_027870119.1:0-251 GCF_054177405.1 Leptonychotes weddellii | reverse complement strand
GCTGAGGAAGAACCACTGGGCTCACAACTCAGGGGGGCTCTGGCGATCTGGACAGAGCACCCCAAATCCTACAAATATCTACTTTCAAGAGGGAGTGCTTCTGAGAAGCCCAGAGGGGCTAGCTTTCTCATTTTCTCTGTTGACAAACATGGATTCATCTTCTAACATGCAAACGCCCCCTCCCCCACCACCCAAGCCCATACCAGATAAATCATGGCTCCGTCATCAGCTTTGAAACAACTTTATTAGAA
>NW_027870118.1:0-251 GCF_054177405.1 Leptonychotes weddellii | reverse complement strand
TTTCTCATGTGCAAGAACAGTGCTTAAATATAGTCATGTAATGTGTACCCATCTGCTCAAAAGTCATGCTTGAGGCACATCGTAGGACTAATAGCTAACCTTTATCGAAGATTTACTCTGTGTCAGGCACCTTCTTACCCCATGGAAACTTCCTGCCTTACCCTCTTAGATATTTTTATTCCATTTTATGGTTAGGAGACTGAAATTAGAGAGGTTAAATAACTTGCCCCAAATCCTAGTCAGATCCCAAG
>NW_027870117.1:0-251 GCF_054177405.1 Leptonychotes weddellii | reverse complement strand
GCGCTGGGAGGAGGGCAGCGTTTGCAAGTGACGAGATGCAGAGAGAGGACCGCCGCTCCCCGGGGACCGAGGTGCGCGAGGGAGGGACTTGGAACGATGAAGTGTCTTCTCGAAAGGCTGTCGGGGGCAGGGGTCAGCAGGGTGAGCTGGGTTTCAGCTGGGGCGAGGAGGGAAGGTCAGGGGGAGGGTAGTTGGAGGACGGACCGTGAGTCCCAAGAGCACAGTGGGAAGGTGAGGGGGTGAGGGGAGGA
>NW_027870116.1:0-251 GCF_054177405.1 Leptonychotes weddellii | reverse complement strand
TGTGGTAGGTACCAAGACAGGAGAAAACAAATCACATGTCCAAGGATACATGCCTAATGGTTTCTGAAACCAGGACTTAGCTCTGTCTGCTTTTCATTCAGTACAGTTCTTTCACAGAAGAGTCTTTGATTTGGTCCCAAACTGCTTTTGCAGATTCATTTCTTACCACACTCCAAATTGTTCATTAATTTCCTCTTAACGCCATGCTTTGATATACCTTTGCTTTTGTCTGGGACATTGCTCTGTTTTTA
>NW_027870115.1:0-251 GCF_054177405.1 Leptonychotes weddellii | reverse complement strand
ACCTGAGCCGAAGGCAGTCGCTTAACCAACTGAGCCACCCAGGCGTCCCGAAAATTTGGCAATCTTGAATGCTGAGGTGCAAAAGGTCTCTCCATGCGTAAAGTTATTGATCCACTCACTCCTTATGTAGAAAGAGCAAAGGCTCCTCCACCCTCTGACTCTAACAGGGCTGCTCCTAAACCCACCCAGACAGTTATCTTGTCTGCCAGGTCCACTCCCCAGCGTTCACTCCACTCCAAGGCATGTGTTTG
>NW_027870114.1:0-251 GCF_054177405.1 Leptonychotes weddellii | reverse complement strand
TATATGTTAAAAAAAAAAAAGAAGATAGTAGGAAGGGAAAAATGAAGGGGGTGGAATTCGGAGGGGGGGATGAACCATGAGAGACTATGGTCTCTGAGAAACAAACTGAGGGTTCTAGAGAGGAGGGGGGTGGGGGGATGTGTTAGCCTGGTTATGGGTATTAAAGAGGGCACATAATGAATGGAGCACTGGGTGTTATGTGCAAATAATGAATCATGGAACACTACATCAAAAACTAGTTATGTAATATA
>NW_027870113.1:0-1799 GCF_054177405.1 Leptonychotes weddellii | reverse complement strand
CTCTAATTTCTCTTTCTACAGTTGCGTTGTTAGTGTATAAGAAAGCAACTGATTTCTGTGCATTGATTTTGTATCCTGCCACATTACTGAATTGCTGGATGAGTTCTAGTAATTTGGGGGTGGAGTCTTTTGGGTTTTCCACATAAAGTATCATGTCATCTGTGAAAAGAGAGAGTTTGACTTCTTCCTTGCCAATTTGAATACCTTTTATTTCTTTTTGTTGTCTGATTGTTGTTGCTAGGACTTCTAGTACTATGTTGAACAATAGTGGTGAGAGTGGGCATCCTTGACGTGTTCCTGATCTTAAGGGAAAGGCTCTCAGCTTTTCCCCATTGAGGATGATATTCACTGTGGGTTTTTCATAGATGGATTTTATGAACTTGACGAATGTTTCCTCTATCCCTATACTCTGAAGAGTTGTAATCAGCAAAGGATGTTGTATTTTATCAAATGCTTTTTCTGCATCAATTGAGAGGACCATATGGTTCTCACCCTCTTCTTATTAATGTGTTCTAACATATTGATTGATTTGCGAATGTTGAACCACCCTTGCGTGCCAGGGATCAATCCCACTTGGTCGTGGTGGATGATCCTTTTAATGTATTGTTGGATCCTATAGCTAGGATTTTGTTGAGGATTTTGGAATCCATAATCAGATATCGGTCTGAAATTCTCCTTTTTGATGGGGTGTTTGCATGGTTTGGGGATCAAGGTACTTCTGGCCTCATAGAATGAGTTTGGAAGTTTTCCTTCTGTTTCTATTTTTTGAAACAGCTTCAGTAGAATAGGTATTATTTCTTCTTTGAATGTTTGGTAGAATTCCCAGGGAATCCATAAGGCCATGGACTCTTTTTTGGGGGGAGGTTTTGGATCATTGCTTCAATCTCCTTACTGGTTATTGGCCTATTTACGTTGTCAATGTCTTCCTGTTTCAGTCTTGGCAGCTTATAGGTTTCCAGGAAGGCCTCCATTTCATCCAGATTGCTCAGTTTATTGACATATATTTCTTGATAACAATTTCTAATAATTGTTTCTATTTCCCCTTTCACTCATCATTTTATTAATTTGGATCCTTACTCTTTTCTTTCAGATAAATATGGCCAGTGGTTTATCGATCTTATTAATTCTTTCAAAGAACCAGCTTCTAGTTTTGTTGATTTGATCTACTGTGTTTCTGGTTTCTAATTCATTGATCTCTGCTCTAATTTTAATTATTTCTCTTCTAATGTGTGTCTTAGGCATCATTTGTTTCTTTTTCTCTAGTTCCTTAAGGTGTAGAGTTAGTTGGTGAATCCGGGATTTTTCTTTTTTTTTGAGTGAGGCTTGGATGGCTATGTATTTCCCCCTTAGGACAGCCTTTGCAGTATCTCATAGGTTTTGGACCGATGTGTTTTCATTCTCATTGATTTCCATGAATTTTTTAAGTTCTTCTTTGATTTCCTGGTTGACCCAAACATTCCTGAGCAGAGTTGTCTTTAGCTTCCAAGTGTTTGAATTTCTGCCAAAGTTTGTCTTGTGATTGAGTTCCAGTTTTAAAGCATTGTGGTCTGAGAATATGCAGGGAATAATCTCAATCTTTTGGTATCGGTTGAGACCTGATTTGTGACGCAGTATGTGGTCTATTCTGGAGAAAGTCCCATGTGTGCTCGAGAAGAAGGAGTATTCTATTGTTTTAGGGTGGAATGTTCTGTATATATCTATGAGGTCCATCTGGTCCAGTGTATCATTCAAAGCTCTTGTTTCCTTGTTGATTTTCTGCTTAGATGATCTGTCCATTGCTGAGAGTGGAGTATTGAGGT
>NW_027870112.1:0-251 GCF_054177405.1 Leptonychotes weddellii | reverse complement strand
GATTACCCTGGCTGCCTTTGTGGAGGTGTGAGATAAAACGCAGTGTGAGTGGTGGGAGGCCAAAGCAGTCTTGGGTGAGCAGTGATGATAGCCTGAGTTAGGGGGGTGGGCAGTGGGGATAAAGAGGTGTGGACAAGTCTGAGAGATATTTAAGTGGGAGAATTCAAGATGAGGGAAGGAAAAGTCAATAATGATAACCCGTGAAACTGGGTCATGTGGCCAATTATTGAAATAGACAACAGTAGGAAAGA
>NW_027870111.1:0-251 GCF_054177405.1 Leptonychotes weddellii | reverse complement strand
GGAAAGGAGTTGGTGTTGAAGGTTTAACGCAGCTCAGAGGGAGGGACCAACGGATATCAGGGACCAAAAGGTCCCCACACTGTGCTACCTACACTGTTTTGAAGCTTCGGAGCTGGAGGGAAGATTTAGAGTCCTTCCACCCTGACCATCATCAGATCTGGGTTGTCTGGGGAACTGAATGAACCCTGTCTCTCTCCTCAGCCTGTGCCTCTTGGACAAAACCCTCCCCATTCGTGGGTCCTGGCTCACTT
>NW_027870110.1:0-251 GCF_054177405.1 Leptonychotes weddellii | reverse complement strand
GCTCGGCAGCACTCTAACCCAGTGACCTTGGCAGGATACTTACCTTCTAAGTCTCAGTGTCCTCCTCTGTAGAATGAGGATTCACACCTTCATTCATTCCCCAGGTAGCTGGGGGAGAGCCTCCTTTATCGTAGGCAGTGGGGAGGGAGAGGCCGAAGGTGGGCACAGGATGGGTGGATCTGAGCTACAGCAAGGGGCCGCTGTGGCTGGAGCTGGGTGGGCCGGGGCGAGGTGGGAGAGGAGACTGAGAG
>NW_027870109.1:0-251 GCF_054177405.1 Leptonychotes weddellii | reverse complement strand
AAATCTTTGACAATTTCATCTCTAAGCAAAGACGAATAGAAAGATCAGCTATTAGGGCGCCTGGGTGGCTCAGTTGGTTAAGCGACTGCCTTCGGCTCAGGTCATGATCCTGGAGTCCCGGGATCGAGTCCCGCATCGGGCTCCCTGCTCGGCAGGGAGTCTGCTTCTCCCTCTGACCCTCCTCCCTCTCATGCTCTCTGTCTCTCATTCTCTCTCTCGCAAATAAATAAAATCTTAAAAAAAAAAAAAAA
>NW_027870108.1:0-251 GCF_054177405.1 Leptonychotes weddellii | reverse complement strand
CATGTATGTTTACATTATGCCAAAATTGCTATTCAGTTCAGGCAGTCAAAATGTGAAATTAGGTAAACAAGCTCCACATGATTAACTTGTAGTATGTCTTAAGAAATGCCAGGGGCACCTGGGGCGCCTGGGTGGCTCAGTTGGTTAAGCGACTGCCTTCGGCTCAGGTCATGATCCTGGAGTCCCGGGATCGAGTCCCGCATCGGGCTCCCTGCTCGGCGGGGAGTCTGCTTCTCCCTCTGATCCTCCCC
>NW_027870107.1:0-251 GCF_054177405.1 Leptonychotes weddellii | reverse complement strand
GTACACATCTACTGGGTGTGTGATAAGGAGCTGAATCCACGACCCGTGCCCGAGGCTGTCAGGAGAGTGGACCTCCTGGCCAGGACCCCCTGCCTCAGCTTAGCCAGCCCTGGGCAGAGATGGGGTGGCAAGGATTATTCACCCTGTTTGTTCATGAGAACCAGAGTCAGCATCACAAAGGCTGACGAGACACCCCCCTTGTGCAAGGCGTCCCCAGCTCCATGTGTGTGGGACACCCTGTTGGTGTAGGG
>NW_027870106.1:0-251 GCF_054177405.1 Leptonychotes weddellii | reverse complement strand
TCTTTTGTGCTTTTAAACTTTTCATTGTTCCTAGTATTTATTTATTTATTTATTTTTTTTTTTGTTTTTTATTCTTATGTTAATTCCCATACATTACATCATTAGTTCTAGATAAAGTGTTCCATGATTCATTGTTCGTGCACAACACCCAGTGCTCCATGCAGAACGTGCCCTCCTCAATACCCACCACCAGGCCAACCCATCCTCCCACCCCCCTCCCCTCTAGAACCCTCAGTTTGTTTTTCAGAGTC
>NW_027870105.1:0-251 GCF_054177405.1 Leptonychotes weddellii | reverse complement strand
CTCCTCACAACCCCTCACTCACCGGCCTCAGCACTCTGCGCACCTCCTGGAGGATGCGCTCCTGGCTCTCCACGGAGCACAGCACCAGGGTGCAGACCACCACGTCCATGGAGCCATCGGCCACCTGAGGCATGTTCTCCCCCGCAGTCACCACGAAGCGCTCGAACTGCAGGTGTCGGTTTTCCGCCACGCTCTTGATCAAGAACTTCTCAAAGTTGGGGTTGGGGTCACTACAAGTCACGCTGCATCCG
>NW_027870104.1:0-251 GCF_054177405.1 Leptonychotes weddellii | reverse complement strand
AAAAAAACCCAAACCAAAAAACAAATAAAAAAATAAAATTCAATATGACTTTTAAAAAACGAAGAATAACACTAGGGATGGTTCTCACAAGCAAAAAATTAAATTGCTTTAATTCTCTTGATCACTTTAGAACACATTTATAGTATTGTCCAAATCTTGATTTAAAGTTCTCATTAATGTATTATCAAAAGAAAAGAAATGAAAGAAAGATGAAAAAAAATAAAAGAAAATTGAAAACCATTGTTTTTACA
>NW_027870103.1:0-1799 GCF_054177405.1 Leptonychotes weddellii | reverse complement strand
CGTGGGTGCTCACAGTGGTCTGGTAGATATCCAGCTCAATTCCGGGGACCAGTTGAAATAGGGTCCCCTACTCCTCCGCCATCTTTCCCCTCCAGATCACAAGCTTCTTGATGGAAGGGGCTGTCTTGTGCATTCAGTGTCTTAGGAATGGAAGTTATTAGATGTACTAAATTAAAACAACAACAACAGCAATAAAAATAAATGACCATCAATCCTTCTCAGATGTGCCCAGCCAACCTAGGATGGCACATTAAACCCAAAGAGGTTCAGTTACCTTGCCTTCAGTAAGAAACTACAATAACTCAAGACATTTTTTAGATGGCTTCTGGCCTCTGAGCTGTATGTACTCAGCACCATTTCAGCACTATTTACACAGGTAATAAACCATAATTATTAAAGGGGAATAAATGCATTGCTGTGGGCTAAACCACAATCTGGTCTTCACATCAATAAAAATATCTTTTCACTTGTGACAGTTATTTTCTTGGCTCAAAAGGTCATCATTTGCTTGAATAAATAGGTAAAGAGGAAGCTTTTCAAGCTGCGTCTGAAGGAAAATGAGACCCCAAATTGGAGGAGACGTGTATGGTAATGAGAAAGTGTGATGATGGGTTGTGTGTAACCGCAGGCAAATGCCTTCTTCCTTGTATGAAATTTTAATGATGGGTTACTTTTCCAATGGGAAAGTAATAACTTAGGTGAGCACAGTTGTACACTCCAAAAATGAAATTATTTTCAGTTTTAAAATATAACCCCGATGCTATCTATATACCTGCAATTTCATCTGCCACTGTCATTAACCGAGCACCTAAAATGAACATCTCATTCTCTGAGTTCCTCTCTGGTCCTTACGATCTGGTGGGGAAACATGGATGTAGACCATCTTTCTCAGCAACTCGGAAGTTCTGGGGAGTTATTCTGGGCAGAGGAGGGAAAATGGAAATGAAATGCGGTTGTTGTGATCTTTCCCATGGGGTATCTGTGTAGAAGGGATGCTGCTTTATCTATTGGACGTCTGATTTGATTTCTTTTCCTTTTTAAGGGATAGATAGACGGTTAGGTGGGGGGATATGATTCACACATGTCACATTCCTACAGAATGGAAGATCTCAACTGCATGGTGCCTTAAGTATTGTGGATGCTCGGCATATGTTAATCGAATTAGTGAATTCCTGTTGTGTTTATTCTCTTCGTTGTATCTTAACACACATACTGCCCGTGGTAGTATGGAGCCCACCGCATCAATGACTGATTGGAAACATGAACGTGTGTGTGTGAGATAAACTTGAGTAAAGCACAAAACACAATCTCTGTGCTGGTTGTGTAGGAATTAACACTCCTTCGACAACCACCACCAGCCACCCTATTTCCCTCTTTTTCATGACAAAAAAGCAAAAGCAAGGATGAAGGAATAAGAGAAAGAAACTATCTGCATATGATCCTTTGGACTTAAGTAAAATCATCAATTTCTGGTCTACTTAGTGCCAAAATGACTGGTCTGACGCGCATCACCACTTTTCATTGGTTGGTTTTGGAATCGTGGCCGAGAGAATAACAGTGAGATGATACTTAACCATTAAAAATAGAGGACTGTCAGGGCACCTGCGTGGCTCAGTTGGTTAAGTGACTGCCTTCGGCTCAGGTCATGATCCTGGAGTCCCTGGATCGAGTCCCGCATCGGGCTCCCTGCTCGGCGGGGAGCCTGCTTCTCCCTCTCCCACTCCCCCCTGCTTGTGTTCCCTCTCTCGCTGTGTCTTTCTCTGTCAAATAAATAAATAAAATCTTTAAAAAAAAAAAAA
>NW_027870102.1:0-251 GCF_054177405.1 Leptonychotes weddellii | reverse complement strand
TGGGGATCGTTCACTTCCTACGTCCTATTTTGCCTAATGTGTGCTGTGGCCCGTCTCCTGCTTTGCTTTGGGTGACCTGCAAGAAGCCAAGGTCAACACGTGGTGAGATGTCACTGAGTTTGGAATCCTGAACCTGCCTCATCGGCATGTTAACCTTGAGGACTGAATAAAGCCGGCGCTGGGAAAGACACTCCTCACGTGTGCGCCTTCATAGCATGCTCCTGACAACCACATGTGAAATCTGCTGGTGC
>NW_027870101.1:0-251 GCF_054177405.1 Leptonychotes weddellii | reverse complement strand
AGCACCAACTCTCTCTTGGGCATTATTAATCACAGGGTATTAAAGTCTGGCAGCTGACTCCACAACCATCCAAATCTATAGGCTTTCTTAAATTGTTTTGATACAACTCTACCTCTATCTTTGCCTCTAGGTTTGGTAGAAACACCATCTATGGGCAAAAGGTATAATCTTGTGCTCTAAATATCCTTTCCTTGAGCCTTGAATTTCAGGTAATCTGAAAGACCAGTGGAAAATAAATATTATATGTATAT
>NW_027870100.1:0-251 GCF_054177405.1 Leptonychotes weddellii | reverse complement strand
TTCTTCTAATAGACCAAAATATACCCTAAATCTAGTGTATGATGTTGCCCTGGTCTCCCAGCTGATCACATTCTCTCTCTTTTCTTTAATTTTTTTTCATTCTTTTTTCAACCAACGTCATATCATATCAATTCCTTTTGTAAAATCTTTTTTAATTTTCATCTTTATAGTCATATTCCATCCCTTCATCGTATCTACATTTGTTTTTGTATATATATATAAGTTTTTATTTCTTTAAAAGTTTGGGAGGC
>NW_027870099.1:0-251 GCF_054177405.1 Leptonychotes weddellii | reverse complement strand
TTGGTGAGGTTTGCGGGGGGCTGACACTGTCGATAACCTGACAGTCTCTTATGCTACCCCATTGTCGGGGGCATTCCATGACGGCGAGAAGGAGGGATCCTCGACTCTGGGGTCAGGGGCACATTTGGAGGGGACATATTTGTGACAGGGGTACCCCATCTTGTAACCATGTTCATTTGCAGGAAGTAATCAGGTTCTCTGCGACCCCCCTTGCCAAGACCCAGAAGCTGAGCTGTGGCCCCATTTCAGGT
>NW_027870098.1:0-251 GCF_054177405.1 Leptonychotes weddellii | reverse complement strand
TTATAGGGCGCCTGGGTGGCTCAGTTGGTTAAGCAACTGCCTTCGGCTCAGATCATGATCCTGGAGTCCCGGGATCAAGTCCCGCATCGGGTTCCCTGCTCAGCGAGGAGCCTGCTTCTCCCTCTGGCCCTCCCCCCTCTCATGTACTCTCTCTCATTCTCGCTCTCTCAAATAAATAAATAAATCTTTAAAAAAAAAATTTTATAAATAACATCTTATGCATATAGCAGTCTATATTACATTAATGGTCA
>NW_027870097.1:0-251 GCF_054177405.1 Leptonychotes weddellii | reverse complement strand
GAAGGAGCAAAGATTCTGCAGTGACTACACTGATTGTGCAGATGTTTCACAAGAGGATGAATAAACTGTAAATGTTTTTAATTTAAATTTTTTTTTTTTTAAAGATTTTATTTATTTGCGAGAGAGAGAATGAGAGACAGAGAGCATGAGAGGGAGGAGGGTCAGAGGGAGAAGCAGACTCCCTGCCGAGCAGGGAGCCCGATGCGGGACTCGATCCCGGGACTCCAGGATCATGACCTGAGCCGAAGGCA
>NW_027870096.1:0-251 GCF_054177405.1 Leptonychotes weddellii | reverse complement strand
TGGAAAATGAAAAATGTCCATGTGGTTCTGTCAAATTTACTAAAAGTTTATGTTTTGACAAAACCTGTAATTTAAAACATGATTTTACTATCCTTTTTACTATTTACATATTTACTATTTACAATTTTACTATTTAGAATTTTACTATTGTTTTATCTGTTTTGTAATTTTTTTAATGATAAGTAAAACTTTAATAACTTGGGGTGTGGTTTAGGACTTAAGGTTTAATGGTCCTTTATTTTTTAATTTTT
>NW_027870095.1:0-251 GCF_054177405.1 Leptonychotes weddellii | reverse complement strand
GGGAGCGAGGAGACCTCAGGACTCGTGCTCCAGAGCACCTCCTTACCAGCCGGCTCTCCTCGCTGGGAGCACTCTGGTGCACCCCCCTCCCCACCCCGGCTGCTTGTGTGCACATTTCTGCAGCTGTGTACCCTCATTCCAGCCTAGCGTCCGCACCCAAGCCTCCCGCTCACCATCAGACATCTCACCAGTGTCTTCTGTAACCGTGTAAGAGGCTCCCACCCAAAGATGCCCCATGGTTAATCCCCCAT
>NW_027870094.1:0-251 GCF_054177405.1 Leptonychotes weddellii | reverse complement strand
GGGCTACCCGCTCAGCAGTGAGTCTGCTTCTCCCCCCTCTCTGCCCCTCCCCGCCTTGTGCTCTCTCAGTCTGTCAAATAAATAAATGAAATCCTAAAAAAAAAAAAAAAAAAAAAGAATGATTATGTTGGGGAGTGCCTGGGAGGCTCAGTTGGTTAAGCATCTGACTCCTGATCTCAGCTCAGGTCTTGATCTCAGGGCTGTGAGTTCAAGCCCTGCACTAGGTTCCACACCTTACTTTAAAAAAAAAA
>NW_027870093.1:0-251 GCF_054177405.1 Leptonychotes weddellii | reverse complement strand
TCTTAGAACACCATAATTTGCCTTCAAAATTAATTCCTTTATTTATCCGTAATTTATATTTTTGCTTATAGTGTGAAGTAGAGGTCTAATTTAATTTTTGTTTGTATATAGATAATAAAGTATCAGTAATTATCTACACCATCCCACATGTATACAATATTATCTGTGGCATAATGTTGGTTGCCATAAATGAACTTCTCTTTCTGTTATTTTCTCTGGATAATTTTAAGCAAGGTTCTGGAACATTGAAC
>NW_027870092.1:0-1799 GCF_054177405.1 Leptonychotes weddellii | reverse complement strand
AAAAAAAAAAAAAAGAAGTCTTAGGTTTCTCTGTTGGGTTACTGTGTGGGTGCTGTCCTTCTGGGAGAGAAGAGCTTGCAAGAGAGAAGACGCACTGCACTTGGCATTTACCAGCATCTACTTAAACATCTCCCTATCGTCGGACACTCAGGTTGTTTGGAATATCTTACTATTAAAGTCCTGCCATGGGGGCTCCTGGGTGGCTCAGTCCTTAAGCGTCTGCCTTGGGCTCAGGTCATGGTCCCAGGGTCCTGGGATCGAGCCCCTCATCAGGCTCCCTGTTCGGCGGGAAGCCTGCTTCTCCCTCTCCCACTCCCCCTGCTTGTGTTCCCTCTCTCGCTGTCTCTCTCTCTGTCAAATAAATAAAATCTTTAAAAATAAAAAAAAAATAAAGTGCTGCCATGAATACTCTCTTTTTGCTTTTTAAAGATTTATTTGAGAGAGAGAGAGAGTGCACAAGCAGGGAGAGGGACAGAGGGAGAGGGAGACTCTCAAGCAGAATCCTCGCGGAACTAGGAACTGGACTGGGGGCTGGATCTCACTACCCTGAGATCATGACCTGAGCTGAAATCAAGAGTCAGATGCTTAATGGGCTGACCACCCAGGCTTCTTGAACATTCTTCTATAAATTCTTATTTTTAAAGTTTGGGGGTTTTGTTTTCTAAAAATAAATGAAACGAAATGAAATGAATAAAATAAAATATTTGGAGGCTTGAGGAGATGGCATCTCCATTGTGAATCGCAAGACTGTTGAATCACAGATCTGTACCTCTGAAACAAATAATAAAATATATGTTAAAAAAAAAAAGAGACGGCATCTCCAAGTTATGACTATTTTGTCAACATGCAAAACAATTTCATAATTCTTTTAAATATTGTCAGATTGCATTCTGGAAAGACATACCACATGATAGCTTACCAGCTATTCTTAGTACACCTGTCTGCATACAGTTCTGATGTATTGGATTTTTATGATATAGATCAATTTTAGCTAATTGAAAAGGTGGATCCTAGAGTTATTTAAATTTTGATTTTCATAATGAATGGTAAGCCTGTGAATTTTGTTTGTATTTTTGGCTGCATTTTTTAAAGGCTACTTGTTCATCTCTTTTGATATCTTATCGTTGCTTGAAAATAGTGACTTCCACACTCCGTGGCTATAAAACTCTCATAGCTTAAGTTTTTAAAATATATTTTCTTTCAGTGTACAACACAGGTAATTAATTCACATAATTCTTAATGTTGATATCTAGTTATGCCAATCATATTCATTACATAGTGACTCCTGTTTTGTCTTCTTTTTAGTTATTGTTTTCTGGTTTCTAGAACAAACTTCTGCTACATGTACTTCATTGGTTGTTTTTAAGCTATGTCACTAATTCATGGCAATTTCATTAAAATGTATGGATCTTCCTTATAACCTGCTTCTTCATGAAACATAATATTTTGTAAAAAAGTGATATATTACTTTTCCCTTTTTCTATGTTTGTATCTCTTTGATTTTATTTAAAATAACGATGGATGGGGTGCCTGGGTGGCTCAGTTGGTTAAGTATCTGACTCTTGGTTTCTGCTCAAGTCAGGATCTCAGGGTCGTGGGATCGAGCCCCACCTCGGGCTCCAGGCTCAGTGAGGAGTCATTTTTCAAAGTGCTAGAACAAACAATCCTAAAATTTGTATGGAATCAGAAAAGACCCCGAATCGCCAAGGAGATGTTGAAAAAGAAAAACAAAGCTGGGGGCATCACGTTGCCCGATTTCAAGCTATATTACAAAGCAGTGATCACCAAGACAGCATGGT
>NW_027870091.1:0-251 GCF_054177405.1 Leptonychotes weddellii | reverse complement strand
CCGCATCTGACTCAGGCCACTGCATCAGATGGGAAACTGAGGCAGCTTTGTTGGGACCTGTGTTGGAGGTGCTAGATTTCTCCAGCTTCAGTGCCCGGGCCACGGCTTGGCCGTGAGGAAATGCCTACTGCTCCGTGCTGTCCGCCAGCAGGTGTCCGAGCGCCGGCTTCCTGGCCCGCAGGTGCTATGGGATGATCGCAGGAGAGATACAGACCCTAGAAGCGCACCAGACAGTGTCCGCAGAGCTCACC
>NW_027870090.1:0-251 GCF_054177405.1 Leptonychotes weddellii | reverse complement strand
CTGAGAAACCTCAAGAATGCAGAGCCCCAAACTTCCTTGCCCTGAGGCAGTGAGAGTCCCTGATCAAAGCATCCTGAGAACAATGCCCCGAGCCCGCAGTGTCTCCAGTCAGGCCCCAACAGGCTTAGGTTCTCAGCGCTGTTTTTAACCCCTGCCAGCACCGCGTGCGCCGGGCCCCCAGCTTCTCCGGCTCCCCGGGCTCCCCCCTCCCAAAGTCACCAGGCCGGGGGCTCCAGCTCTGTGTGTGCAGC
>NW_027870089.1:0-251 GCF_054177405.1 Leptonychotes weddellii | reverse complement strand
TCTGGCCCAATGGCTCTTACTGCACGTGTCTCTGGGCACTCACTCGTAGTATTTTCTAGGAAAAACTTGAGTATTCAGAGACACACAGCCAGGAGAAGGGAAAACACACAAATACTGCTTAGTATGTGACTTTCTACTTCATCTGATCCAAGTCCAAGGCCCCCAAATCAGAAAAATACAAAAACGTTTTCATTTACATAATGCCAGACAGGTAGCTATACCAAAAAAAAGTGACTACCCCCTGTGGGAAA
>NW_027870088.1:0-251 GCF_054177405.1 Leptonychotes weddellii | reverse complement strand
TTAACATAACAATAAAAAAATTTTTAAAAAACACAACATATCAAAATTGTAGTATATATCTAGCATAGTGGGGAAATGGATAGCCTTTAAATTTTATGGTAGAGAAAAAGTAAAGTTTAAGTCAGTTATCTAAGTTTACAACTTAAGAAGTCAGAAAAGGAAAAACAAATTAAACTCAATGTAAGAAATAAGAAAATAATAAAAATAAGGGCAGAAATCAATAAAATAGAAAATGGACAAAGAAAACGAAT
>NW_027870087.1:0-251 GCF_054177405.1 Leptonychotes weddellii | reverse complement strand
TGACAGCTTCAGCCCTGCCTGTGATCATGTAAATGAGAATATGCCTACAGCCCATGGCAAAAGCATCTGTGCTACCCTCGATCCTCTGCCCCGGGACCCCCAGAAGAAAAAGGGGCCTGAGTGGGTACCTTGTTGAGGGATGGTGAGGTGGGGGTGGGGCGGGACTGAAAGAGGGGCACCGGGAGGGAGGACCACGAGACGGCAGGAGGTAGATCATTTACAAGCTATTTCTTTCACAGGCTTCTGACTAG
>NW_027870086.1:0-251 GCF_054177405.1 Leptonychotes weddellii | reverse complement strand
GCCCTGAATTTGCGATGCCTTTGAGCAGGGCCAGCCTCCTGGGTGCGAGACCTGTGCAGTCACCTAAGGCCCCACACACGGTTTAATACTCTTCTGTCACCATCTTGAAATCCTTAATAACTCTTTAGCAAGGGGATGTGCATTTTTATTTTGCACTGTGCCCAACAAATTATGTAGCCTGTCCTGCCTTTGAGCCATCAGGGAACAGGGGCTCCTTGAGCAGTGTCCAGATCCATCGAGAGCTTGGACAG
>NW_027870085.1:0-251 GCF_054177405.1 Leptonychotes weddellii | reverse complement strand
GGGACTTAGGACTGGTAAATTCTGATGGGGGAATGAAAGGGAAGTTCTGGAAGATTAAATCACTGATTAAATTTCATTGCACATCTCTGAGCAGCTATGATTAGTGGACATGAATGGAAAGAGCCTAGATGTCCATCAACAGATGAATGGATAAAGAATATATGGTATATATATATATATATATATATATATATATATACAATGGAATATTATGCAGCCATCAAAAAGTGAAATCTTGCCATTTGCAATGA
>NW_027870084.1:0-251 GCF_054177405.1 Leptonychotes weddellii | reverse complement strand
CATGTCTAACCAAACTAGCTAAGCGGGCAAGGTGTTTCTGGTGGTCTTTGAGGGGTGGACAATTGGGACCCCTGAAACGGCCCTCACTATGCTTCGGCAGAAATACTAACTTTCAAAAACCACTGGGTTAAATGATCTCGAAAGTCCCACTAGCTTTAGCACACAGCTTTCAGCTCCAATCCTGATCTCCTCCAAGTGCATCCTCCAGGTTTGTCTGGCTCTCCAGACACAGTTTCTCTTTATCTGATTCT
>NW_027870083.1:0-251 GCF_054177405.1 Leptonychotes weddellii | reverse complement strand
AGGGACGAGAATGACATGATTCCACTTACATGAAATGTCTACGATAGGCCTATTTGTAGAGACAAAGTAGGTTAGAGGTTACCTGGGGTTCAGGTGAGGGAGAAAGGGGGAGTTATTATTTAATGGGTACAGATTTTTTCTTTGAGGTGATGAGAAAGTTCTGGAAATAGATAATGATAATCATATACAACATTGTGAACGTACTTAATGCCACTAATTGTACATTTAAAAATGGTTAAAATGATAAACTT
>NW_027870082.1:0-251 GCF_054177405.1 Leptonychotes weddellii | reverse complement strand
TTATCTTGTTTTTCCACTGTTCCTTTGGGTTTCTTTCTTATAAGCCGATCAGCCTCACTCTGAGAGAGGAAGGCAGGGCTAAGTTCAAGGAGAGCGAGAGCAAGGTAAAGATGGAAAGGGAAGGCTGGATGATGAAGCAGAGAGTGGCAGGATTCAGAGCAAGATGGAATGGAAAAGAAGAGGGGAGGGCCCAAGCAGCACAAAACAAGGACCATGCATCCTGAAAGACTGCTGAAATCCCCTTTTAAGAT
>NW_027870081.1:0-1799 GCF_054177405.1 Leptonychotes weddellii | reverse complement strand
TATTTCTCCAAAGAAGACATACAAATGGCCAACAGACACATTGAAAAAATGCTCAACATCACTCATCATCAGGGAGATACAAATCAAATCCACAATGAGATACCACTGCACACCAGTCAGAATGGCTAAAATTAACAACTCAGGAAATGACGCATGTTGGCGAGAATGTGGAGAAAGGGGAACCCTCTTACACTCTTGGTGGGAATGCAAGCTGGTGCAGCCACTCTGGAAAACAGTATGGAGGTTCCTCAAAAAGTTGAAAATAGAGCTACCCTATGACCCAGCAATTGCACTACTAAGGATTTACCCCAAAGATACAAATGCAGTGATCCGAAGGGGCACCTGCACCCCAATGTTTATAGCAGCAATGTCCACAACAGCCAAGCTATATGGAAAGAGCCCAGCTGTCCATCGACAGATGAATGGATAAAGAAGATGTGGTGTGTGTGTGTGTAAAATTGAATATTAGCCTTCAAAAAGAATGTAATCTTGCCATTTGCAACAATGTGAATGGAACTAGAGGGTATTATACTAAGCGAAATAAGTCAGTCAGAGAAAGACAAATATCATATGATTTCACTCATATGTGGAAAAAACAAAACAGAAGAATATAGAGGAAGGGAAGGAAAAATAAGATGAAATCAGAGAGGGAGACAAACCATAAGAGACTCTTAATCATAGGAAGCAAATGGAGGGTTGCTGGAGGGGAGGTGGGTGGGGGGATGGGGTAATTAGGGGATGGGCATTAAGGAGGGCACTTGATGTAATGAGCACTGGGTGTTATACTAATGAATCACTAAACCCTACCTCTGAAACTAATAACACACTATATATTAATTGATTTTAAATAAAATAAAAATTAATTAATTAATTAAAATTTAAAAAGATTAGCAGTCTGCTCTACTAAGGGAGACCGGATACCCAAAGCAATCTACAGATTCAGTGCAATCCCTATCAAAAGATCAATGGTATTTCAGAGATATAGAACAAAGAATCCTAAAATATTTATGGAACCCTGAATAGCCAAAGTAATCTTGAGAAAGAACAACAAAGCTGGAGGCATCAAGGTCCCTTATTTCAAACTATATTACATAACTATATTAATCAAACACTATGGTATAGGCATAAAAATAGACATAAATCAGTGGAACAGAACAGAGAGCCTAGAAATAAACCCACACATATATGGTCAATTTATGACAAAGGAGCCAGGAATATACAATGGAAAAAGGGCAATCACTTCAATAAATGGTGTCGGGAAAATTGGACAGCCATGTGCAAAAGGACACTCAACTGCTAGTTTATACCATATGCAAAAATTAACTCAAAATAGATTAAAGACTTGAATATAAGACCTGAAACTGTAAAACTCCTAGAAAAAAACATATACCATGTGAAAATTAATAAAAAGAAACTTCATTCAAAATGGAGTTGGGAGGTCAGAGCTGGAAGCTCTCACACCCTATCACCCATCAATTGCAGATCCCAAGAGGAAGAAACCTATACTTAACTACTACAACTGGAGGAAGCAAGATTTTCTCCTTGTCTGTCAACAGCCTAGCCAATGAGAGACTGTCACAGCTCAGCCAACGAAAAGCCACTATACTCCCAACTTTCAGTTTACTCCAATGGACTTTTTGTTTTTAACAGTCCCTCCCATTTCCCCTTTCCTCTATACATGAGCTTTCCTGTCCTTTGTTCTCCAGACTTGCCTATGGTTTTACCATAGCTTGATTGCATAGTCATGAATTGCAATTCTCTGCTATTCCCGAATAAACCCACTTTTTCTGGCAAAATAA
>NW_027870080.1:0-251 GCF_054177405.1 Leptonychotes weddellii | reverse complement strand
TCTATGTGCAGTATTCCCCTAGCCCTGGAGTTCTGCCGTTCTCATTGATTGGTAAACTTGGTCTTGGCTGGCTGTTCTCGCTGATCTTCTGGGGGAGGGGCCTGTTGCCATGGTTCCCAAATGTCTTTGCCAGAGGCGGAATTGCCCTGCCTTTGCCCGGTCCGGGCTAAGTAATCTGCTTGGGTTTGCTCTCGGGATCTTTTGTTCCCTGCGAGCTTTCCGTACAGCTTTGGAGGCGGAGAGTGAAAATG
>NW_027870079.1:0-251 GCF_054177405.1 Leptonychotes weddellii | reverse complement strand
TGAGACTTGGGAGTTTTGATGCAATGCAACCTAGACATATTTGCCTCTTGGAAATCTGAGGACAAAAAAATGAGATGAGTGACCAAGGTAATACATCAGATCAAAAATTAATATAAATAATGTAAGCAATTACATTCAGCAGCAGTAATAGGGTCAACACTGCAGGTTTTATGGTAGTGAGAGAGGTGAGAACTAGCAGGTCTTGAAAATGAGTTGGGAGAGAGAATAAGAATTTTGGAATATCACAGTAT
>NW_027870078.1:0-251 GCF_054177405.1 Leptonychotes weddellii | reverse complement strand
ATTTAAGTAGATGTTTATTAAAGCATAGAGAAAAATGCATGAAAAGTATAACAATGAATCTTCAAAAGGTGACCATGGCTGTACAAACAGCACCCTGATCAAGAAATCGAACATTAGGGCTCCTGGGTGGCTCAGTCGGTTGAGCGTCTGCCTTCAGCTCAGGTCCTGATCCCAGGGTCCTGGGATCGAGCCCCGCATCGGGCTCCCTGCTCGGCGGGAAGCCTGCTTCTCCCTCTCCCACTCCCCCTGCC
>NW_027870077.1:0-251 GCF_054177405.1 Leptonychotes weddellii | reverse complement strand
ACATACTGATTCAACAATTCTATGCAGTGCTCACCATGATAAGTGTAGTCACCAGCTGTCACCATCCAGTGTTATTACAATATAATTGACTATATTCCCTATGTTTTACTTATCATCTTTTGACTTATTTATTTTATAACATAATTATTTTTTCAGTCTGAATAAATCTTCCTCTAAAGTAAGTAGGGTGGGGCGCCTGAGTGGCTCAGTCATTAAGCGTCTGCCTTCGGCTCGGGTCATGATCCCAGGGT
>NW_027870076.1:0-251 GCF_054177405.1 Leptonychotes weddellii | reverse complement strand
CTCCAACAACACTCAGTTTGTTTCATGCAATTAAGAATCATGATGGAGTAGGTGTCTTTCGAAGGCACAGGGACATTACTCTGAGTCCAGGGAATGGGAAGGGCTGCCAGTACCAACTGACACTGGATTTCTCATCAGCTTTGCTGAGTGGGAACTTGAAGCCAGATCTAATTTAACAACGTCTACTGTTGTGATTACTCACATGATACAGTTGAGAATAAATACAATGTATACCCATGCTCCACCACCCA
>NW_027870075.1:0-251 GCF_054177405.1 Leptonychotes weddellii | reverse complement strand
CGGCCTTCTGGTTCCCACTCTGCACTCCAGTGTGCCCTCCTCTGGGACGCTTTTATGGGGTTAGAAAGCTTGGAAAGCCTCCTTCCCATCCCTGCCCTGCCTCGCCTATCAATTCCAGATTGCCTGGTGGACAGTGATGCGTGGGGTGGGCTTTTGTGCGGTTTCATCTTCCCCATGCATTGACACTTGCACGGAGTGGTGAGGGCCGTGGGGGCAGCTGTGGGGGCAGCTGTGGCCTTAGGGGCGGCCTT
>NW_027870074.1:0-251 GCF_054177405.1 Leptonychotes weddellii | reverse complement strand
AACCCGCCTCCCCCAGATGGACCACCCCACCAGGGCTAGAGCATCTGAACTTCTTCTGCAGGTGAAATGGGGAAAACAGGTGTGACAACTTAATTCACACCCATGTCTCCCAGAGATCGTAAGATGCCCAAGGTCATGTCCGCGGGGTTCCCTGCTGGATCCCAGGGCCTGATGCACAAAAAGGTGCCATGATGCCAACGTGGCCACAGAGGCCAAGTGTGGCCAACGACTGGCTCAAGGCCACAGGCGCA
>NW_027870073.1:0-251 GCF_054177405.1 Leptonychotes weddellii | reverse complement strand
TCCTCATGTCCTCTTCTTCTATACATAACAAAACTTGATGTGTCCACAAGCCTCAGAAAGTAATGTACATTTTAGTGAATATTTCAGACAGAAAATGCACAGCAATTCATTCAAATATTACTTGTTAGTCATATCTCTTTTCCATGCTCTTCAACTGTCAGCAGCTAGCACTTCTCCCAGACTTAGTCCTCCACTCTCTTCAGTCACCTGTCTGCCCCCTCTCTCCATTCATTCCTCCCACCAGCCCTCCA
>NW_027870072.1:0-251 GCF_054177405.1 Leptonychotes weddellii | reverse complement strand
TTCCTCTCCAGCCCCACGCTCATTTGCTTGGTGAGTATTTACTGAGGGCCTCGGGTATGCAGGCGGTGTGCGAGGCCCCAGGGCTCTTCTGGAGACCCAGTCCCTGGCTTCACAGAGCTCTGGGGGCTCAGCAAGGGAGGGACCTTAAATCTGGGGCCAGAAATTGTACGAAGTTTCTGAGGACAGCAGATGGTACTTGGGGGTGGAGGGTTAGGGAGCCTCGGAACAAGGGACATTGTGAGCGGCAGCTG
>NW_027870071.1:0-251 GCF_054177405.1 Leptonychotes weddellii | reverse complement strand
TGAGGAGACTTGGATCCGAGTGCAAAATAATGTCTTGAGGGCTATGAGACAGGGTGAAATGATTGCCCTTGATTTCTGGCCCATTTGGGCTTTAGTACGAGTGGTTATCAATGCTATGGAAACTGGGGATAAGTTATCCCCGGCTGAGGTTGTTAAAGAAACTACCAACTCTTTACATACATATGAATTAGACGATGAGACTTTAGAAAAGGCTAAGACTGAAAGTAAAAAAAAAATTTGCAGCTTCACAG
>NW_027870070.1:0-1800 GCF_054177405.1 Leptonychotes weddellii | reverse complement strand
TATGGTTTCACTTATTTGTGGAACATAAGGAATAGCATGGAGGACATTAGGAGAAGGAAGGGAAAAATGAAGTGGGGGGGAATCGGAGGGGCAGACGAACCATGAGAGACTATGGTCTCTGGGAAATAAACTGAGGGTTTTAGAGGGGAGGGGGGTGGGGGGATGGGTTAGCCTGGTGATGGGTATTAAGGGGGATGCATATTGCATGAAGCACTGGGTGTTACACGCAAACAATAAATCATGCAACACTACATAAAAAACTAATGATGTACTGTATGGTGACTAACATAATAAAATTAAATTAAATAAAAAAAAAAAAACTAGGAGCTTGTACTTTGAAAGAATTAATAAGATTGATAAACCCTTGGTTTAGACTTATCAAAAAGAGAAAGGACCCAAATAAATAAAATCATGAATGAAAGAGGAGAGATCACAACCAACACCAAAGAAATACAAACAATTATAAGAACATATTATGAGCAACTATATGCCCGCTAATTAGACAATCTGGAAGAAATGGATGCATTCCTAGAGACGTTTGAACTACCAAAACTGAACCAGGAAGAAATAGAAAACCTGAACAGACTCATAATCACTAAGTAAATTGAAACAGTAATCAAAAATCTCCCGACAAACAAGAGTCCAGGGCCAGATGTCTTCCCAGGGGAATGCTACCAAACATTTAAAGAAGAATTAATACTAGTCTTCTGAAACTGTTCCAAAAAATATAAATGGAAGGAAAACTTCCAAACTCATTTTATGAGGCCAACATTACCTTGATCCCAAAACCAGACAAAGACCCTGTCAAAAAGGAGAATTATAGACCAATAACCCTGATGAACATGGATGCAAAAATTCTCACCAAAACACTACCCAATAGGATCAAACAGTACATTAAAAGGATTATTCACCATGACCAAGTGGGATTTACTCCTGGGCTGTGGGGTGGTTCCACACCTGCAAATCAATTGATGTGATACACCACATTAATCAAAGAAAGGATAAGAACCATATGGTCCTCTCAACAGATGCAGAAAAAGCATTTGACAAAGTACAGCATCCTTTCTTGATTAAAACTCTTCAGAGTGTAGGGATAGAGGGTACATACCTCAATTTCATAAAAGCCATCTATGAAAATCCCCACAGCAAGTATCATTCTCAATGGGGAAAAACTGAGAGCTTTTCCCCTAAGGTCAGGAACACTGCAGGGATGTCCACTATCACCACTGCTATTGAACATAGTACTAGAATTCCTAGCCTCAGCAATCAGACAACAAAAAGAAATAAAAGGCATCCAAATCCCAAAGAAGAAGTCAAACTCTCACTCTTTGCAGATGATATGATACTTTATGTGGAAAACCCAAAAGACTCTACTCCAAAACTGCTAGAACTCATACAGGAATTCAGTAAAGTGGCAGGATATAAAACCAATGCATAGAAATCAGTCGCATTTCTATATACCAACAACAAGACAGAAGAAAGAGAAATTAAGGAGTCGATCCCATTTACAATTGCACCCAAAACCATAAGATACCTAGGAATAAATCTAACCAAAGAGGCAACAAATCTGTACTCAGAAAACTATGGAATAGTCATGAAAGAAATTGAGGAAGACACAAAGAAATGGGAAAACGTTCCATGCTCATGGAATGGAAGAATATTGTGAAAATGTCTATGGTACCTAGAGCAATCTACACATTCAATGCAATCCCTATCAAACTACCATCCACTTTTTTCAAAGAAATGGAACAAATAATCCTAAAATTTATATGGAACCAGAAAAGACCCCGAATAGCCAGA
>NW_027870069.1:0-13161 GCF_054177405.1 Leptonychotes weddellii | reverse complement strand
CTTATCTCTCGAATTCTGCCCTCGTGATCCAGTAGTTGTTTCTCTCTCTTTTTCTCAGCTTCTTTATTTTCCATCATTTGGTCTTCTGTATCGCTAATTCTCTCTTCTGCCTCATTTATCCTAGCAGTTAGACCCTCCATTTTTTATTGCACCTCATTAATAGCCTTTTTGATTTCGACTTTGTTAGATTTTAGTTCTTTTATTTCTCCAGAAAGGGTTTCTCTAATATCTTCCATGCTTTCTTTAAGCCCATCTAGTTTCTTTAAAATCATCATTCTGAACTCTAGTTCCGACATCTTACTAATGTCCGTATTGATTAGGTCCCTGGCAGTTGGTACTGCCTCTTGTTCTTTTTGTTGAGGTGATTTTTTCCATCTTGTCACTTTGTCCAGAGGAAAACAAATGAATGAGAGAACAAAATGCTAACAGGGTAACAATATCCCCAGAAAATATACACTAAACAAATCAGAAAAGACCCGAAACCAGGGGAAAAGAAAGGGAAAGAAAGAAAAAAAAAAAAGAAAAAGAAAAAGATTAAAAAAAAAAGATATGATCAAATATGATCCGGCTGGTGCATAGATCAGTGCCACACACTAGATTTTGGGTGTATTTTGGTCTGTTAGAAGAAAGTGCCTCCCAAAATTTTAAAGAAAGAAAAACGTATATATGTACAAAAATAATGGTAAATATGATGAAGAGTATGACTCTGACTGTAAAGATGAAAATTATAAGAGATTTTATAAACAGAATTGATAAGATAAGAATTTGGTTGAAAAAAGAAAGAAGAGGAATTAAAAAAAAAGGGAGAGAATGTGATCAGGCAGGAGACTAGAACAAAGCCATATACTAGAGATTTAGGGTATATTTTGGTCTGTTAGAAGAAACTGTATTCCAAAATTTTAAAGAGAAAACAACTTATATATATATATATATATATATACCCCAAAAATAAGGTTAAGTACTATGAAGGGATAGAATATGACTCTAAAAATGAAAAACAAAAAAGATTTTTTAAAAAAGGGATTGATAAGATGTTGGTTGCAAAAGGGAAAAAGAAAAATTCAAAAAAAAAAGAAAAAATTAAAAAAAATTAACTTTGAAAGACTAAAGAATCATGGTAAAAAAGCCATGAATTCTATGTGCAGTATTCCCCTAGCGCTGGAGTTCTGTCGTTCTCATTGATCGGTAAACTTGGCCTTGGCTGGCTGTTCTTGCAGATATTCTGGGGGAGGGGCCTATTGCCGTGGTTCCCAAATGTCTTTGCCGGATGCAGAATTGCCCTGCCCTTGCCAGGTCCGGGCTAAGTAATCTGCTTGGGTTTGCTCTCGGGAGCTTTTGTTCACTGTAAGCTTTCCCTACAGCTTCGGAGGATGAGAGTGAAAATGGCGGCCTCCCAATCTCCGCCACGGAGGAGCCGAGAACTCAGGGCCCCACTCCTCAGTGAGCCCCCAAATCAAAGCAGTCAATCACTCCCATCTCCCCAGTCTCCGGCCGCACTCCGTGCTCACCCGGCCTGTGACTGAGCGTTTCTATCTCTGGCACCCGACCCTGTTTGGAGTGTCCAAACCCAGCAGATCCCTGCAGTGCACTCCCGCGCCGCTCCTCCCTGGGGAGGAAGGTGAGTCTCCCCGGATCTGCCGCTTGTTGGGTCCCTGCTGGAGGAGCAGTGGCCTGACTGTGCCTCGGATCACGGTTTATGGCAGCCCTGAGCTGAGAGTCCACTCCTCGGCTCCGTCTCTGCAGCCGGCTTCCCCACTCTGATACCTGGGAGCTCTGCCGCACTCAGGCACCCCCGGTCTTTCTGTGACCCTGAGGGTCCTGAGATCACACTGTCCCAGTGAGGGTTTCACCCCCACTTAGCCACTGGAGCGACATCCCTCAGCGGAGCAGACTTCTACAAGTTCCGATTTTGTGCTCCGTGGCTTGATCACTTGCCAGAAGCGGCCCACGGAGGCCCCCTCCCCTGCCGTCTATCCTCCCGAATATGGCCTCGGATTCATTTCTCCGCACGGCCTACCTTCCAGAAAGTGGTTGCTTTTCTGTTCAGACAGTTGTTGCTATTCTTTTCTTCGATCTCCTGTTGAGTTCATAGGTGTTCAGAATGGTTTGATCCCTATCCAGCTGAATTACTGAGACCAGATGAAATCCGGGTCTCCTACTCCTCTGCCATCTTGCTCCCAAGCTTGACAGATTCTTGAGAGCACTTTGATTCTATGTAGGTATTTACCACTCATAAGAAACTACAGTCATGTCCTTGTTTAGTGATAATTTGGGAGGCCCTTTGTTCAAGTTTTGTATTGGGGGGCAATTCCAATTTTATTTCTATTAATTGGCTTTTTGTTAATTTCTGTAATAAGTGGGAAATAGCCAGTCCTCTCATAAAAGGCCTCCTGGATAGGGTGAACTTTGGAAAGAGAAAGAACAAAGTTTGCCTAAGGTTCTAGGTGGAGAGAAGTGGGAACATCAAGTTCCTGATCAGCATCCAGCTTTTCTTTTATTTTTTTTTTAAGATTGTATTTATTTATTTGACAGAGAGAGACACAGCGAGAGAGGGAACAAAAGCAGGGGGAGCGGCCAGCAGAGGAAGAGGGAGAAGCAGGCTCCCCACTGAGCAGGACCCTGGTATCATGACCTGAGCCGTAGGCAGATTTTTAACTGACTGAGCCACCCAGGTATTCCTCCAGTTTTCTTTTCTATTAGATTTTCTGAAGCCATCCAGCTTCTTGAACCCATCTACCAAGTTGCAGAGTCTATAATCCAATGTTTTAAACATATCTCAATAAAGCCAGGGTTTGCTTTTGTGTGGAATGGGGGTGGACAGAGGGAGTATCAAAGAAACATGATGGGTAAAAATTGCGTGGTATGATCATGGACAAATCCTCTTGCACTTATTCTAGACCTCTTCATAATAAGGCAGCCTTCTTTATCAAAAGTCTAACAGGTACCGTCCAGTCACATAAAGAAAGGACACGTTAAAGATGTGAAGGTTAAAGCCACCTATCTACTTCCAAACCCTTTACCAAAAGAAAAGGGGATACAGGTTGGGGGTTGGGAACTTCCCCCAAATAAATATACATTTGAAATAACAAAGGCAAATAGGTGTGCCAAACCTGAAGCCTGTGAAGCTACCAAAAATTATTAGATTCAGTTATGTAATGTCACCTCAGGTACTGACAGAACTCTCGCATCACTGATCTAAAAAGACCAGATGCCAGCCCCTCCTCCCAGGCACTTTGACAACTTTATATCCCCACACATTTCTAAATCCCCACTAGGTGGGCAGTACAGCCTCAATCTGGGAAACCCTGGGCCACATGGTCCACTGTTTTCTTCCTGCGAAGTTCCCCGACTGTGCCATTTCTCTCACCTTGAATGCTTTCTCCGTCTCTCTTTAGTCTAGGTCTTAGTATCTGCATCAAACTCCCAGAAGCTGGTTCACAGTGACCAATCATCACTCCCATCATCCCTAAACTCTTCTTTTTACCACTGATTTGGCACTTTGTCTGTATCACTGTATGTTGTTTTTCTTTGCAAGTGAATGTCCTACCTTCTCTGAAACTGACAGCTACTTGGAGGCAGGGCTGCGTCTGAACTGCCAGCAAGTAGCACAATAGCATGTTTTAGTTTCCCTTCTGTGTCACATGTCCAGCTTCTTCCCAACTAGTAGCCTTTGCTTACATTGTTACTACTTCCTAGAATATCCTCGCCTCACATTTTCTACTTTCAAAATCCCCCATCCTCAGCTGTCACCTTGTTTGGGAAGCTTCTCTTGATCCTAACCCTGTGATAGCGGCCCCTGTGTGTTTTCTCATGACACTCTGCATGCACCTCCATCTTAGCACCTACCCCAATGTCATACACTTGCCTGGCTGGGTAATTCTGTCTCCCCCACTCTATATGGAACTCCTTGAGGCTTTTATTTTAATTTGCTCTCCAGTCTCTACCACAGCACCTGTCACAGACGCTGTAGCTATCAGCTTTGTAATCTTCCATTATGTTGGCTTTGTATGGCAATAGAACTCATTTGTTTTCAGCTTTGAAAATGCACTAAGGATCCTTCTGCCTATGTTAAGAGGATGATTCTGATGCCTAAAAGTAAGAAAAAATTTTTTCACCCCCCTATGAAAACTTTGGAGGGGGAGGGGGAGCAGAGGCTTGTAAGGTGTTGAATAAAACTGATGTTTCAAGATCATCTAACATGAGCCAGGTATTACTACTTTTACACATTATTGCAACACACACATACAAACATATACACACAACAACCAAAACAACAAAAAATGAAAAATTTATCTTATTATCTCCTTATTAGAGGTGAGAGACAGAGGGAGATTTTAATGTACTGGCCCATGCAATTGTGGAGGCTGACTAGTCTGAAATCTGAAGGGCAGACTAGCAAGCTAGAGAACCAGTTAAGAGTTGATGTTGCAACTCAAGTACAAAGGCAGTCTGCAGACAGGGGGACCTCGGTCTTTTTCTCTAAAGGCCTTCAACTGATTGGATGAGACTCACCCACATTGTGGGGGGTAATTTGATTTAATAATTTAAACCTTAAGCTAATCCAAAAAAATGGCTTCACAACAACTGGTGTTTGACCAAATATGTGGGTTATGTGGCCTAGCCAAGTTGACACATAAAATTAACTATCACACTGGGTAATAGCAAAGAGTAAATCTTAGCAACCTCACTTTTTATAGGATCTCCTCTTCTAGATACCACTTTTATTTTTTTGACCTTAAAAAAAAGTTTTGTGAAATGAGCCTACAAATTCTGAATCTTCACCTGGGCTGAGGTAGGGTATCTCTCTCACCCAGACAAGGGAGAGGGAGAGAGATGTGAGATGGGCCCTCTCAGGGGGTTGGAGCAGGAAAAGAATGGAAGGAGCACTCTCCGCCTCCCGGACCCCCACATGAATTCCTAGAAATTCCCCCTTTCTGAGCCTCCTCCTCTTCCATTTCCTCTCCCCGCCCCAGGCTCATCTGAAATTCAGCGGCCCAGTAGGACATGTTTTAAATGCACCTAATGCCCTGCGTGAGTTACCTAATAGCCACAAAATCTCTCCTAGTCATCCCCAAACCTTTAAAACTATGGGCACTTTTTCTTCTCCTTATCAGAATCTTTGTTTTTCTTCTGCTCCTTCCAGAACGTATGCTAAGAGAAGGCAAGACTGTTCCTAAGAAACATAAAGAGACCCCTACTTGCCCTTCTTCCCTCCAGTATAAACAACGACCATGATAATGTGGGCCATGGTTTACAATTTGTGTAGCTCCTTCACATTCATCATCATCATATATAACCCTCAAAAATTAGATAAACAGGATAAGGGTTATTGTCATTTCAGACTTCATATATAAAGTTCTAAAGAGCAAGTAAGTTGAATGTATTACATATTATGAAAGAGAAAATAATCTAATTTTCTTTTTTGGCATACAATTATTCATGAATATTGTTACACTCTGAATCATAGGCATAGAGTAGACACAAATTTGGATGACTTCCCAAGTCACAGAATTTTCTCCAGGATCCATGCCATTGCTGCATAGTGTGACATAGGAGACTTAACAAATAATGTTTATTTTTTCTTTTAATAAATTTCTTTGGTATTATTAATACAATGTTTGTGTGTAATAATAGAAAGCCAAAGTTGTTGGAGAATTGGTGATTGGAGGGAATGACTAATGGTGTGACATCAGAAATAACTATTGATGACTGATAAAAAAAAGTGGAGGAGATTTTTCAGGTAGTTTTCTAACTGGGCATTTGATTTTATTCTAACAAAATATCATAAATAGTAGTAACACCTTCTGCCACCACCACTATCATTATATTACTGAGCTGAGAGGAGAAGTAGAGAGAAAACACAAACAAGAACAGAGAAAGAAGCCCTGTGGGATGTTTCATAGAAACTGTATTGCTGAAGAGTATAACCCCTTGTGTGATAGTATTTTACATATGTTAGAAGTAGTAACTAAAGCTACAGAAATATAGCTGAACAACTGAATAAAGAGATGAAGAATCTTCTGCAAAATCAGCTCTGATACATGGATGTCCATAAAAATGCCAACCAGCATGGGGCATGGACTAACATGCAACCCAGAAAAGCATCAGCAGACAACACAAATGTAAGTCAACTCTATACACTATATATAATTATCCTTCCAAAATCATCCTCTATGAACACCTTTGTAGTTGGTATAAAGTTCCAATTTAAAGGGACTCTTAACTCTAGGAAACAAACTGAGGGTGGCTGGAGGGGAGGTGGGTAGGGGAATGGGGTAACTGGGTGATGGGCATTAAGGAGGGCACATGATCTGATGAGCACTGGGTGTTATATGTAACTGATGATTACTAAACCCTACATCTGAAACTAATGATGTACTCTATGTTGGCTAATTGAATTTAAGTTAAAAAAAAAAATGAAGAAATACTCCAGGTAATATTAAAGACGGGGGCACGGATTAGGTGGATACTAACTAAAAATAAGAGTTAAGACCTGGGGCACCTGGGTGGCTCAGTCACTGAAGTGTCTGCCTTTAGCTCAGGTCATGATCCCAGGGTGCTGGGACCGATTCTCACATCTGGCTCCCTGCTCAGTGGGGAGTCTGCTTCTCCCTCTGCCCTTCCCTCGGATCATACTCTCTCTCAAATAAATAAATAAAATCTTAAAAAAAAAAAAGAGTTAAGACATTAATGTCTAGGGAGGGCAGACCAGATACCAAACTAGGCAGTACTGAATACTGATGCCCATATTCAGTATAGCCGTATCTGCAGGTTCTGCATGTCTCCATTCATAATATAGTAAGAACAATGCTTTATTTTAAGGTTGAAATTAAAACTTTATTTAATACATTTATTGTTTTCACTTGTTCTCCAATCAGTTCCAAGTTACTAGCTATTTGTAAGGCCTTCCCAGAGCATAGGGCCTATATACAATATAGTTTACTCTCAATGGAAGCTACTTTACCAGGGATTTATCTGAAGTAGGATAAGGTCAATTAGACAACTAGGGCTGCCTCTAGCTTTCCTATGCTCTGGGAAGGCCTTACAAATAGCTAGTAACTTGGAACTGATTGGAGAACAAGTGAAAACTACAAACCAGTATCTTTCATGAACACAAAAGCAGAAATCCTCAAAAAATATTAGCAAATCAAATCCAGCAATGTATAAGAATTATTCAACATGACCAATTGGGTTTTTTTTTTCCAGGTATGCAACCATAGTTTAACATTCAAAAATCAATTAATAAAATTCATCACACTAATAGGCTAAAGAAGAAAATTCTCATGATCATATCAATAGTTTCAGAAAAAGAATTTGAGAAAATTCAACATCCATTCTAGATTAAAATCTCTGAGTAAACCAGAAAAGAGGGGGATATCCTCAACTTGAGAAAGAACATCTACAAAAATCCTACAGCTAACAGCATACTTCATGGTGAGAAACAATGCACTTTCTCCTGAAGATCAGACACAAGGCAAATATGTCACCCCTCATGATTCCTATTCAATATTGTACTGCAAGTCTTAGCTAATGAATAAGATAAAAAAAGGAAATTAAATGTACACAGATTGGGAAGGAAGCAATAAAACTGTCTTTGTTTGCAGATGACATGATTGTTTATATAAGAAAATCCCAGATAGTCAGAAAATAAAAAACCTCCTGGAACAAATAAACAATTAAAGCAAGGCTGTGGGTTACAAAATTAATAGATAAAAATCAATTGCTTTCTTATATATCAGAAGTGAAAAATTGGAATTTTATATTACAAACTCAACACCATTTATATCAGCATCAAAAATAAAATACTTAGATATAATAAAATATGTATAATTTCTATATAAAGAAATCCACAAACTATAAGCAAATAAAAGATCTAAATAGAGACATAGTCCATGTTAATGGATAGGAAGACTTAATATTGCGAAGATGTCAGCTTTTCCCAACCTGATCTAGAGATTCAATACAATCTCACTCAAAATCTCAGCAAGTAATTTTGCAGATATTAACAAATTCTAAAGTTTATATCAAAGGCAAAAGACTCAGAATAACCAACTCAAGGGGCACCTGGGTGGCTCAGTCAGTTAGGCAGCTGCCTTTGGCCCAGGTCATGATCTTGGGGTCCTGGGATTGGGCCCCACATCTGGCTTCCTACTTCATGGGGCACCTGCTTCTCCCTCTCCCTCTGCCTACCGCTCCCCCTGCTTGTGCTCCCTCCCTCCCTCTCTCTCTCTGTCAAATAAATAAAATCTTTAAAAAAAAATAGCCAACTCAATACTGAGGAAGAACATCAGTATACTGACACTACCCAACTTCAAGACTTGCTACAAAGCCTAGTAATTAAGACAATATGGTATTAGCAAAATATACACCCATAGATAAATGGAACAAAAAAGAGAGCCCCAAAACAGACACTCAAAAATATAGTCTACAGATCTTTGACAAAGAAGTAAAGGTAATTCAATGGAGAAAGGACAAACTTTTCAACAAATAGTATTAGAACAACTGGACATCCATATCCAAAAAAATTAATGAATCTAAATACAGATTTTATGTCTTTCACAAAAAATAACTCAAAATGGATCATAGACCTAAATATAAAATATGTTAACTATAAAATTTCTAAAAAAAAAAAAACAGGAAAAACCTAGGTGACCTTGTGTTTGATGATGACTTTCTAGATGTAACACCAAAAGCATCATCCACAGAATAAAAAATTGATAACTTAGATTACATTAACATTTTTTAAAAATCTGCTCTACAAAAGACACTGTTAAGAGAATGAAAATACAAGTTGCTGACTAGGAGAAAATATTTGCAAAACACATATCTGATAAAGGACTTGTATCCAAAAATATACAAAGCACTCTTAAAACTCCAAAATAAATGAAAGAACAAACCAATTTTAGAAGTTTAATTAGGGGCACCTGGGTAGCTAACTCAGTGGGGTGTCTGACTCTTGGTTTCAGCTCTCAGGTGTTGACCTCCAGGTCGTGAATTTGGGCCCTGTGTTGGGTTCCATGCTGGGCATGGAGCCTACTTAAAAAAATAAAAAAGTTTAAATTTTGTATAATTGTCAAATTCAAAATATAAGGAGAATGGTTGAACAGCAGGTTAGACACATCCCACAACTGAATTATTGAAGAAGTTATGGAGAATGAACCATAAAAGAGAAGTAGATGAATAAACAATGAAGAAGAGATAATAGATAAAACAATTATGAAGACTAACATATGTCTATACCTACTGGGAAAATAATGGACGCAAATGAAGATACATGCAAAGAAATCCACAGACTTTGAAACATTGTAGTAAAATTTCAAAAACTAAAAGGGGAGGAGAGGGTTTTAAAGCAGCTGAGAGTAGGGGCGCCTGGGTGGCAATTGGTTGGTTATTTTGAGTCTTTTGCCTCAGTTGTTAGGCATCTGCCTTTGGTCCAGGTCATGATCCCAGGGTCCTGGGATCAAGTCTCACATTTGGCTCCAGTCTTGAACTGGGCTCCCTGCTCAGTGGGGAGTCTGCTTCTCCCTCTCCTTCTGCACCACCCCCCTCCCCGTGTGCTATCTCTCTCTCTCTCTCATAAATAAATAAAATCTAAAAAAAAAGCAGCTGAGAGTAAAAAGAGGGAGGCCATGGGACTGAACATGGAAGGAACACATGGGTAGTTGCAACAATATTGCTAATGATCCAGTTATGAGTTGGACAGTGATTTCATGGCTATGCTTCATAATTTTTATATATTATCAGTACTCTGTACTACCAAAAAGCACATAGTAAAAATCATTTTAAACTCTTTCCCACACATCATTTCACTTGTTTATTATACCCCTCTGAGGCAAGTTTTCCTCACTTTACAGTAGGGAAATTGAGATACATTGACTTTTCCAATGTCATATATCAGGTAAATAAATAAGTGAATCTAGAACTAAGTATTCAGACTTCTTACACAGTTCTTTTTCAATTAAACTGCATGGCCTCCCAGAGACATATCATGTGAGAGATAATTCTTTGCCATCTACATCCATATTCAATCTCTAATAAACAAACATTCATAAATTGACTAAAAGGAAAAATAGTCATTCTGGCTAAAAGCTGACAGTCAAATTCTCCATCCAGAAGCTCTATTATAGCCAAGTAGAAAACCCTATTAAAGTAAATTATGTTAAATGTGCTGACACAGCCATAACTGTATCAACTATATCTCTGCTTTGAACATTATTCTACTTTGACTAAGAATTAATGGGTTGTGGAGAATCAATTACAATCTAATAAATGTACCATTGGAAAATCTGAAGGAAAAATGTAGAATCATTGTTATAAACAACGTAGCAAAAGAATTCAATTTACAAAGAACTTAATATCCATTTTTATACATTTTTTCATTCTTAATTCACTGAAGTGTTTACCTACACATTTTCCATTTGTAATCACACATCTAGTGAATGACAGAGATAGATTCAAGCTAACATAGTGGAATCTTGGCAATCTGGCTCCTACTTAGGTAACTTTCTTTTGTGCTTCTCTACTAAGAAAAAATATATATATTTTTTGTTTTACTAGCAGTGGTGTTCAGTAGTGATTTTTCATTATAATTAGCTTTGAAAACAATACTCCCACCCCCCTACCTGATAAAAGCAAAGGCATTTTGAGGTTTGTCCTTTTTACATTTGCAAAAATTCGTAATTCTCCTCCAAAATCCTGGTTTTAAAAGAAGCTGTGACGGGGCGCCTGGGTGGCTCAGATGGTTAAGCGTCTGCCTTCAGCTCAGGTCATGATCCCAGCGTCCTGGGATTGAGCCCCCGCACTGGGCTCCCTGCTCAGCGGGGGGCCTGCTTCTCCCCGTCCCTCTGCTTCTCCCCCTGCTCATGTTCTCTCTCTATCTCTATGTCTCGAATGAATAAATAAAAATATCTCTAAAAAAAAAAAAAAGAAGCTGTGGTTATATCTATCAACACAAAAAAAGTCCGAGTTTAAAAATAAAGCAACTCAAATTATAGTTCTAAAAACAATTCATTGAACTGCATTAATCAATTGATAGCCATTTGTTCAAGAAGCCCATATTTTACTTAAAACTAATTAGTGAGCATAGACACAGATAAGTAAATTTGACATTATTAATTATCTCTCGTACTTTATCTCATAAGAGAAAATATCGTGAACACTGAGGTACTCAACAGGCTGAATGGTTCCATGCAACACACACACACACACACACACACACAGAGGCACATGTACACGCACACACACACACAAGCTCTGAAATAGGAGATTGTATCTTTTAAAAATAGCCTAACATGATAAGGAAAAATATGCTTAAATTATCAAAAGATTAAAATCACAATTAAATTCACATTGAGACTTAAAAATTTCAAACTTATCATTTAAGGGATAATTATTTGATTCAGGTTAGAAAAAAGTTTAGTCCTTTAGGCAGCTGTGTTCTATTCTCAGGCTTTAAAAACAAGCCAAGGTAGAGTTTTGTAAATTAAAGGATGAGCCTGAGACAACATTAATCCAGAAACTATGCTGCCTCATAAACAATTTTACCTTATAGAAACTACTAAATAAAAAGCAAAGTATTTACCCATAAGTTAATTTTTTATTCCACGGAGTTACATATTTGCAGTTCAGTATATACAGTAAACTGATTTTTTGAGCTGTGCCTCATTTAAAGTGTTGTGTTAGAATTTCAAAATGGGCTTTTGGAGGTATTGTTAATATGGCATTATGGCATCTATAGTCAGTCAACTGAACGACTTTATTAACACAATATCATGAATAGATAGTAGACATTTACCACTAACATTTCTTAACCAATGTATCTATTGCACTTTACATTTCATTTAATAAAGGTGGATAAAGTAGAGACATGGGAATAGCAAGTTAGAGGGCCTATATTCAGGTTCTGGATGTGTTTCTTACTAGCTCTTCATGGCTTGCAGAAGTCCTATAAAATCTGCATCTCAATTTCCCCATCAGTACAATTGAGTAATAGTTACTCTTGTAGTCACCAAAGTTTACATATAAAGTCATGAATGTGAAAATACTTTGATAAAAAGAAACAAGAGCTTTGAATGATACATTGGACCAGATGGACCTCATAGATATATACAAAATATTCCACCCTAAAACAACAGAATACTCATTCTTCTCAAGCGCACATGGAACTTTCTCCAGAATAGACCACATACTGGGTCACAAATTAGGTCTCAACCGATGCCAAAAGATTGAGATTATTCCCTGCATATTCTCAGACCATAATGCTTTAAAACTGGAACTCAATCACAAGAAAAAATTTGGTATAAATTCAAACACTTGGAAGTTAAAGACCACTCTGCTCAAGAATGTTTGGGTCAACCAGGAAATCAGAGAAGAACTTAAACAATTCATGGAAACCAATGAGAACGAAAACACATCGGTCCAAAACCTATGGGATACTGCAAAGGTGGTCCTAAGGGGAAATACATAGCCATCCAAGCCTCACTCAAAAAAATAGAAAAATCCCGAATTCACCAACTAATTCTACACCTTAAAGAACTAGAGAAAAAGCAACAAACGATGCCTAAGCCATGCACTAGAAGAGAAATAATTAAGATTAGAGCAGAGATCAATGAATTAGAAACCAGAAACACAGTAGATCAGATCAATGAAACTAGAAGTTGGTTCTTTGAAAGAATTAATAAGATCGATAAACCACTGGCCAGACTTATCCAAGAAAAGAGAAAGGACCCAAATTAACAAAATTATGAAAGAAAGGGGAGAGATCACAACTAACACCAAGGAAATAGGAACAATTATTAGAAATTATTATCAACAACTATATGACAATAAACTGAGCAATCTGGATGAAATGGAGGCCTTCCTGGAAACCTATAAGCTGCCAAGACTGAAACAGGAAGAAATTGACAACCTGAATAGGCCAATAACCAGTAACGAGATTGAAGCAGTGATCAAAAACCTCCCAAAAAACAAGAATTCACGGCCTGATGGATTCCCTGGGGAATTCTACCAGACATTCAAAGAAGAAATAATACCTATTCTACTGAAGCTGTTTCAAAAAATAGAAACAGAAGGAAAGCTTCCAGACTCATTCTATGAGGCCAGCATTACCTTAATCCCCAAACCAGGCAAAGACCCCATCAAAAAGGAGAATTTCAGACCGAT
>NW_027870068.1:0-251 GCF_054177405.1 Leptonychotes weddellii | reverse complement strand
GGGAGCGAGGAGACCTCAGGACTCGTGCTCCAGAGCACCTCCTTACCAGCCGGCTCTCCTCGCTGGGAGCACTCTGGTGCACCCCCCTCCCCACCCCGGCTGCTTGTGTGCACATTTCTGCAGCTGTGTACCCTCATTCCAGCCTAGCGTCCGCACCCAAGCCTCCCGCTCACCATCAGACATCTCACCAGTGTCTTCTCTAACCGTGTAAGAGGCTCCCACCCAAAGATGCCCCATGGTTAATCCCCCAT
>NW_027870067.1:0-251 GCF_054177405.1 Leptonychotes weddellii | reverse complement strand
CCCCCCCCCCCCCCCCCCCCCCCCCCCCCCCCCCCCCCCCCCCCGGAGTGGGTAGCCCGGTGATGGGTATTAAGGAGGGCACGTACTGCATGGAGCACTGGGTGTTATATGAAAACAATGGATCATGGATCACTACATCATAAACTAATGATGTCTTGTGTGGTGACTAACATAACATAATAAAATTAAAAAAAAAAAAGAAAATTAAAAATAGAGCACCATGACCCAGCAATTGCACTACTGGGTATTTA
>NW_027870066.1:0-251 GCF_054177405.1 Leptonychotes weddellii | reverse complement strand
GCCAAGTTCCATAGCAAAGCTTCTTTTTTCTCTGCCCTTCCCTACTTTCTAGATTTCTCTGATAGGTTCAAGAGATTCTTCTTCCTGAAGAGTCCTCAGGGAAACTCATTAGACCACAGATGTTTTGGGCGGGGGGTAGGCACAGAAGGAGAATTGCCATATCGTAACCATCATAAAGGGGTTTTCTTTGTGCCCTTTTCCCTGAATATATCCATTAAAATGAGAGATTAAAATGTGAAAAAAAAACCAGA
>NW_027870065.1:0-251 GCF_054177405.1 Leptonychotes weddellii | reverse complement strand
CTCTCTTGCGCTCTCTCTCTGTCAAATAAATAAATAAAATATTTAAAAAAACAAAAAAACTTGAAATTACAATGAAGTCTATAAGGAAAACAGCTTTCCTCTAACACTTAGGATGGTGTCTACAGTTAGGACAATATTCAACCTTACTGGTTCTGTGACATTCAGTGCTACACCAAATGTCCTTTCCTCTTCCCTTGCTTGACTTACTTTTCCCCTTCAAATTATTCATGGCCTTTCATAGAAATCAAGCT
>NW_027870064.1:0-251 GCF_054177405.1 Leptonychotes weddellii | reverse complement strand
CTCACTCCTTCCCCTCACCAGCCTGCAAAATGGCTGCCCTGGTTTCCGACACCTCCAGCGTGAGAAGCAGCCTCTTTTTGCAGGTCCGTTTTTTTTGGTTTTTGTTTTTAAGACCAAAAGAACGTTCTCCAGAAGCTTCCGACAGACAGACTTCCCTCAGGTTTCTTTGGCCAAAATAATGTCACATGCTTATTCCCCAGCCAATCACTGACAAGACCAGGGGAATTATCTGGAAGGGCTTAGACCAATTA
>NW_027870063.1:0-251 GCF_054177405.1 Leptonychotes weddellii | reverse complement strand
GAGAAGAAGGCTTTCCTGTACTTGGATCCATGGAGCTTGGCCGGCTGGCCGGAAGAAGTGTTGTCCAGCCCAGGGTGGGCGCTCTGTGGATGCATCGCTAAGACGGTAAGCCTTCCATCGTCTCAGGTGTAGACATTGACTGTAGGATTTCCTTCACCTGGCTGAGAGCCTGCCCGTCCACGTGTGCCTGCTGTCGTGACGGGTGTGGCTCCAAGAGAGGATGGAGCGTTCCTCTTGCTCAGTGGCTTGGC
>NW_027870062.1:0-251 GCF_054177405.1 Leptonychotes weddellii | reverse complement strand
GAGTTAATATCAAAAAACAGAACACAAATACAAAATGAGAGTAATCATGAGCGGGAGGACACAAGCTTCAGAGGGCTTGTCCAGTACACCTAACCCACAATAAAAGGAGTTCCCAAAGGAGAAAATGAATAGATGAGAAAAGGAAAGGAAACAGTTAACAGAAAAAAACTTTCTCTGAAATGAAGAAACACTTAAATCTGTACACTTCAAAGAACACCCAGAATAAAAGGCAGAATTCATGGGCATAAACA
>NW_027870061.1:0-251 GCF_054177405.1 Leptonychotes weddellii | reverse complement strand
AGGGGAGCCATTTCATTAATTGGGGAATAAGTGAAAGTAAAAATAATTTGGGTTTTTTTTTTTTTAAAGATTTTATTTATTTATTTGACAGAGAGAGACACAGCGAGAGAGGGAACACAAGCAGGGGGAGTGGGAGAGGGAGAAGCAGGCTTCCCGCGGAGCAGGGACCCTGGGATCATGACCTGAGCTGAAGGCAGTCGCTTAACCAACTGAGCCACCCAGGCGCCCAGTAAAAATAATTTGTAAAATTA
>NW_027870060.1:0-251 GCF_054177405.1 Leptonychotes weddellii | reverse complement strand
TGCTGCTGTGTAGAAATGAATTATAAATAATTTTGTACAGATGGGAGTGACTGGCGGCTTTTCTCTGGGGGCTCACTGAGGAGTGGGGCCCGAGTTCTCGGCTCCTCCAGGGTGCAGATTGGGAGGCCGACATTTTCACTCTCTGCCTCCAAACTGTACGGAAAGCTTGCAGAGAACAAAAGCTCCGGAGAGCAAACCCAAGCAGATTTCTTAGCCCGGACCGGGCAAGGGCAGGGCAATTCCAGCTCCAG
>NW_027870059.1:0-1800 GCF_054177405.1 Leptonychotes weddellii | reverse complement strand
TCCCAATCTGGGAAGCACGAAGAATGTCTGTGCCTCTGAAGCAGGTTTGATGAGGACGTAATTCCCACAGACACGTGAGTCTTCTCTGCGAGCCTCCGTTCTTCAGATGATCCCAGCAAGGTCTTCCTCGCCATTTGCTGCGCCCGCGCTGGGAGGCAGGGTACTCAGCTGGCCATGGGGCTGCCCTGGCCCCCGCCACTCCAGATGGCTGTGTGCACTGTGCACACACCCAAGAGAGGACTTGGATGTTGATAACACAGGCACTAGATGAACCGTATTCTGGAAAAGGGTAGGCATTACCGAGAAATTGAAATAAAAGGCACAGCAAAACCAGTGCTTTTTCCAAGCGGAGAGCCCTTTCTGGAATGGGAGGACTCATGCCTGGTTTCTATCTTCTCTTCTGAAGACAGTATGGTTAATTAATACCCCCCCCAAGATGCCCACATCGTTAATTCCAGACCCTGTGAATGTCAACGCAGGTGGTAAATGGGACTTTGCTGGGATGGTTAAGGATGGGAGGCAAGGAGGCTGCCCTCACCACCCGTGTGCATGTGACTACACAGGTCCCTCTGGAAGGGAGGCTCAGAGGAAGAACTGACCTGCAGCTGGATGCATTGGGATAAAGAGGCAGCAGGGAGGTGACAGGTGGGATAGGGGCTGGGAAGGGGCCACAAGCAGTGTAATGCAGGTGGCTTCCAGAAGCTTGAGAAGGCAAGGGAACAGATTCTGCCCTGAAGCCTCCCAAAGAATGTGCCTTGCCAATGCCTTGATTTTGGACTCTGACCTCCAGAAGTGAGAGCGAATAGATTGGTGTTGTTTTAAGCCACTAGGTTTGTGGTTGTGTGTTAAAACAGAGGCAACTGGAAACCCAAACGAGGATGTAACAGGCAGACGGCGTGTGCACGACAAGCTCGTGAGTTAGGCGGGTGCCCATTGATGGCCGGTAGTCACATTCCTCCTTCCCAAGCCAGCCCTGGTGACTAAGCAGACATCGAATGCCTTTTTACCTTAACGGGTCAACAGCAGTCCCATTCTTATGGCTCAGAATTCTCTCCTTTTCTAGGGGAGCTATTTGGCAACGTGCCCTGCTCTGCGGGTTAATAGCTTCTGTGTGCATCGATTGGCCTTGGGATTATCGGATTCAGAACCGCACACTCCTGCACCTTTAATTAAGCAGCTGGCTCAGATGTTCACCATCTCTTCTAAGATGGCTTGGCTCCCCAGCACATTCTGAAAGGCCTATTAAAACAGTCATTGGGGCGCCTGGGTGGCTCAGTCGTTAGGCGTCTGCCTTCAGCTCGGGTCATGGTCCCTGGGTCCTGGGATCGAGCCCCGCATCGGGCTCCCTGCTCGGCGGGAAGTCTGCTTCTCCCTCTCCCACTCCCCCTGCTTGTGTTCCCTCTCTCGCTGTGTCTCTCTCTGTCAAATAAATAAAATCTTAAAAAAATAAAATAAAAATAAAACAGTCATTATTCTACAAATCTTCCTGGTGCCCAAACTCCAAATGCGCAGAGGCTCGCAAAAGAAAAGGTGTGAGATTTTATTTTTTTTCTTCATTTTTGCACCTTTTTTTGTCAACCTTTAAAGCACTAAAGTTATCTTTGTATGTTTGACTAATTTCGGATTTTGAAAGCACTAGAAAAGTGCTTGAGATTTGAAGTTTGCCTATGATAATGATTAGGTGTCTCAGAAGGCAGTCAGCTTGGGTTGTTTCAGTGAAGAAACCCATTTAACTTTGCAGCACAAAGGTTCATAGAAACTACAGCTTCCTCTTCTTTAGCGCCGCTGTGGAATGTCCTG
>NW_027870058.1:0-251 GCF_054177405.1 Leptonychotes weddellii | reverse complement strand
ACAAAAAGTAATTTAAATAATTAAAAGAAAAATGAAAAAAAATCAATAAATCTTTGGGGCGCCTGGGTGGCTCAGTTGGTTAAGCAACTGCCTTCGGCTCAGGTCATGATCCTGGAGTCCCGGGATCGAGTCCCGCATCGGGCTCCCTGCTCGGCGGGGAGTCTGTTTCTCCCTCTGACCCTCCCCCTCTCATGCTCTCTGTCTCCCATTCTCTCTCTCAGATAAATAAAAAATCTTTAAAAAAAAAAAAA
>NW_027870057.1:0-251 GCF_054177405.1 Leptonychotes weddellii | reverse complement strand
GTCAACCATGGGATTTTCTGAGCTCTGCGAAGCAATAAGAGGACGCAGCCTGGGGTGACTGGCAGAACGAGAGTCTAGGGCTAGAGATTTCTCTAACGCACACCTTATGGCTTGAAGAAAACCACTCAGAGCACCATCTATTTCTACAAGATTTTCATCACCCCAAACAGAAACTCTATAACTTTAAGCAACAATTCTCCAGCCCCTGCTAACCTCCTGTCTACTTTCTGTGAATTTGCCTCTTCTAGATA
>NW_027870056.1:0-251 GCF_054177405.1 Leptonychotes weddellii | reverse complement strand
CTCTCGGATGTCTTCCATTCTTTTCTCAGGCTAAGTGAGTATCCTTATGAATGTTGCCTTAAATTCTCCATTGACCATATTATTTATATGTGTTTGGCTTAGATCTCTGACCACGGCCTTATCTGTTTTTTCATTTGATATAAATTCCTCCATCCTTGCATATTGTGTAATTACCTGCCTTCTCTTCTGTTAGAAACTCAGCTATGTCTCCTGCTCCTGAAAGTAATAGCTTTATGAGGGATAGGTGGTAT
>NW_027870055.1:0-251 GCF_054177405.1 Leptonychotes weddellii | reverse complement strand
TTGGTAATTAACTCAATCTTCAGTGTCTCTCCCCTCCCTTGGTCACAGCAAGTCAAATAGCAAACTGGATTCAAGAGATGGGGAGCTAGCAGAGAACTGAATAGTTTCTCTTCTTACCTTATTGATGAAAAGAGCTGAAAATCGTTTTTTAATCTATCACCATACCACAAAAATTGTAGTCAAATTTCAGACATTTTTGCCTAGTAATTATAAGTGCTAAATAGAGCAGAACTAGAATGTATGTCTACAAA
>NW_027870054.1:0-251 GCF_054177405.1 Leptonychotes weddellii | reverse complement strand
ATATGTTAAAAAAAAAAAAAGAAGATAGTAGGAAGGGAAAAATGAAGGGGGGGGAATTCGGAGGGGGGGATGAACCATGAGAGACTATGGTCTCTGAGAAACAAACTGAGGGTTCTAGAGAGGAGGGGGGTGGGGGGATGTGTTAGCCTGGTTATGGGTATTAAAGAGGGCACATAATGAATGGAGCACTGGGTGTTATGTGCAAATAATGAATCATGGAACACTACATCAAAAACTAGTTATGTAATATA
>NW_027870053.1:0-251 GCF_054177405.1 Leptonychotes weddellii | reverse complement strand
AGGGAGACCCCTTGCTGAGGGACAGCAGGTTTTTGTCTCACTTCCCCACAGGCCGGGAGCACTGTGTGAGCACTGGCACTGCTGTCTGATGCTGAGCAGTAATACTCAGCCTCGTCCTCAGCCTGGAGCCCAGTGATGGTCAGGGTGCCTGAGCTGCCAGACCTGGAGCCAGAGAATCGATTCGGGACCCCTGATGGTCAGTTGCTATTACTGTAGATGATGGTTCTGGGGGCTTTTCCTGGGAGCTGTTG
>NW_027870052.1:0-251 GCF_054177405.1 Leptonychotes weddellii | reverse complement strand
GAAAACAGAGTATAGATATAGATACAGATACGGAAATACATCTACGTATACATATGGTATTAGTCAGGATGCTCCAGGAAAATAGAATCAATAAGATATGTGGAATTGGTTCACAGGATTATGGAGGCTGAGAGGTCCCCAAATCTGCAGTCTGCAAGCTGGAGACCCAGGAGAGCCAACAGTGTAAGTTCTAGCCCTGCATCCAAAGGCTTGAGAAGAGGAGAACTGATGATATAAATCCCAATCCTAAA
>NW_027870051.1:0-251 GCF_054177405.1 Leptonychotes weddellii | reverse complement strand
CTGAGCGGATTTTCTGAGTCTCCTTTAATAGGATCAGTCTGTATAGAACTATAGAATGTAAAGGCTGTCATTTCTTAGTTGTTCTCACCAGTGATAGGTCCCAACAACTGCAGCATCTAGCAAGTTGTTATGTTATGATTTATACATGAGTGATGGCACAGGTTTTGAGCTGTAAAAGCCAAGCTTCTTTTTTTTTTTTTATAACTTTTTTTTTTTATTCTTTTGTTAATCCCCATACATTACATCATTAG
>NW_027870050.1:0-251 GCF_054177405.1 Leptonychotes weddellii | reverse complement strand
AGTGGTGCCACCAGCTCACGTGGCTGTGCGCACTCCGCACCGGTGGCCCACACTTCACTTGAGATGCCAGATCCTCCCTAGTAGAACAGAGAAGGCATCCAAAGGTGTAGGGAGGTCTTCTCACATGTGGCCGTGCACCCCCACTGCAGCCCGCTCGAGGGATCACGGGACTTATCTTCTCCAGGCTCTAGTTCTGTGATGAACTGCATGAACGTGTGTCCCAGTCTTGAACCATCCTTGCATTCCCGTAC
>NW_027870049.1:0-251 GCF_054177405.1 Leptonychotes weddellii | reverse complement strand
GCTCTGGCAAAATCTTTTTTCTTGGGGAGGAGGCCCTTGCAATGGAGAAATACTCTGGGAATACTTCACAATGATTATTCTTCCTTTGCAGCTGCCTGAGCCATGAGGGGGTCTTTCTCAGATCTTCATCATGGGAACCTGGTGAGGTTTTAGGAGGTAAAGCCCACAAAAATGTGAGGGCCTCCCCAAACCATGGCCCGCTAGGAGTTTCTCACTCTCAAGCTAGTCCACCTCAGCCTCCAGCAATTCCT
>NW_027870048.1:0-1800 GCF_054177405.1 Leptonychotes weddellii | reverse complement strand
TGTCCAGACCCCTATCTGATCGTGTCTCGTTCCAGAAACGTTGGTTTATCAGTAATCACGGGACCCTCTCGCTCTCTCTTTTGGCGCTCCGTGTCCCTTCAGACGGTGATTCGAGTGATGAGGTCTCTCAAGCTCTTCTTAGGTAGGTATCCGAACGATCCCAAGCTAAAATCTGACTGTTGGGCTTTTCTGCGCTGTCAGCGCCCGGTACCAGCGCCGGGCTTGTCCCCGCTTCCCGCTGTAGCCCTGGCCTGGATGTGGGAGGCAAAGGCTGTGACCATTGCTTGAGCAGTGAGGTGAGCGCCGCGCAGAACCAGGCGATGCCCGTCTCCGAACAGCACGTCCACGCAGGGCTCGGAGCCGTCGTGCCTCACGTCCGCAATCACCGAGCAGTTGAGGTTAGTGGACCGGACCTTCTCGCTGCTCACCGCCTGGAGGAAGGTCCTCGTTGACTCCACATTCTTCTCGAAGGGGCAGAATTGAACCCGAACCTGCTTCACAGATCGGAGGCCGAGCCGAGCTCAGGACGCCGCCATGGTGACCTCCGCCCCGGAAGGCCTAATGCGGCCGGAAGTCCATGTTTATGTTTTGATTAGGCTTCGTTTCAAGATCCATTCTGCAAATTATAGATAGGAATGATTGCTAGAAGATTCTATTTGGGATGATTCTGCCTACTAGGGGCAAGGAAGAAGGACTAAAACATTCCTTCTTCTCAAGGAAACAGAAGACAACAGACCAGAACGATTTGCTGAGTATGTGCTGAGTAAGTGCTAAGTGGATGTTCTGGGTCCAATACAGGCAGCCCCAGTCAAAAGAGAAGGTGGTCAGTGGCGGACTGGGTGGGAAACAGGCAGAGCTGTCAGCAGCAGGTCATGAAAATGGGAACAATACTTTCTGGTGAGAAGGGTCAAGGAAGGTGACTTCCACAGTGTGGGCCTCCTGGATCTGCAAGAGCAGACCATCCCACCCCCTCAGTGCCAACCTCACCCATGGGTGCTTTCTCTTTCTCTTTCACTTAACTTCTTAGGGTCACAGCTTTTGTGATGTGATCACTTCCATACACCACCTCCCCAAATGCGCCTGCACCCTAACACGAGAATTGGCCTCCAACCCCCAAGGGGGCTCACATCCCCAGTTTTGGACAACTTCTCCCATAAGCCCTATTTCCCTGAGGAAGGTTTGGTGGCTTCCAAGGCTTGGCAAAACTCCCTTCTGAGAAAGGGAGCATGGCCCTTGTGTCTGAGTGCTGATTTACCCTCCCAGAGTGGGTCCAGGTGACTCGATCCTGATGGTGTTTGGAGATGCACTTCTCTACATAAGCTTCTGGAAGAGTGTGCTTCCCTGAGCTGGGTGTGTGCTGTCAGCCTCTTCCCAGGATGTACAGTGAGGTCAATAGAACCACCTGTGATCCCACGAGCCAGATGTGTCCCTGTCTTTTCTGCATTGGAGATGTGGCTGGTCCAAGAGCAACAAGCATCACAAAATCCTCACCTCACCCCAGTAAAACGTGAGACCCATCCATAGCGTTTCAACCTTGGTTGTCACCTAACAGCCACTACTCTGGTTATTTATTGGTGGACTGCCTTCTCCGGCCCCTAATTGTATCATATGGCCACGCTGTCAGTCTTTGTATTTCCTACCTACCGACTCCTCCGGTTTCTGATAACTCTGAATATCTCCTAGTCTGTGTATTCTCAGTCCAGGTGGGCTGCTACCTCCCACCCTCTGCTGATGGCATCTTTCCTCTTTCTACTGGCCAGGTTGGCCTTTTTAAACACTACTTGGTGTTAATGAACTGTA
>NW_027870047.1:0-251 GCF_054177405.1 Leptonychotes weddellii | reverse complement strand
CCAAGTTCCATAGCAAAGCTTCTTTTTTTCTCTGCCCTTCCCTACTTTATAAATTTCTCTGATAGGTTCAAGAGATTCTTCTTCCTGAAGAGTCCTCAGGGAAACTCATTAGACCACAGATGTTTTGGGCGGGGGGTAGGCACAGAAGGAGAATTGCCATATCGTAACCATCATAAAGGGGTTTTCTTTGTGCCCTTTTTCCTGAATATATCCATTAAAATGAGAGATTAAAATGTGAAAACAAAACCAGA
>NW_027870046.1:0-251 GCF_054177405.1 Leptonychotes weddellii | reverse complement strand
TTTGGCCAGTAGGGATATTTTCTGTACTGAATGGAATATCTGAAGACATTGTAGGGGCATGTTGTGTATTCAAATGGCTACTGATTTTTTGAAAAGCGTTTTGTGTACTGTCACTCTAATATCTAGCATCGAGTCCTCAGGAGCAGAGATATTAGAGGCAAGGTAGTTAAGAGGTATTGCAATAATGAAAGCAAACTGACTTAAAAATAGCAATCAAATGGAGATGTGCGAGATAATGGAAAAGGATGAAT
>NW_027870045.1:0-251 GCF_054177405.1 Leptonychotes weddellii | reverse complement strand
AGGACTCAATCTGATTTCCACATGGCCTGAGCTCGCCATGCGGATTTTGGCAGACCACCTAGTATCTTGTGCCCTCCAGAGTCTTTGGGGACCGATGGTTGGGCTCCAGGGAAGGAGTCAAAGGAGAAAGTGTACATGGATGGTGTGTGTGCATGTGTATGTGTGTGCTGTGTGCGCACATGTATGTGCGTGGTGTGTGTGCACATGTATGTGTGTGCTGTGTGCATTCACGTATGCTATCTCTGTGTGCA
>NW_027870044.1:0-251 GCF_054177405.1 Leptonychotes weddellii | reverse complement strand
CAGGAGGACAGGTGGACTCCGCCAGATACTTCCATCGAGCGCCATGGAAGCCACAAAGAGTGTGATCTAACAACAACGTCAATAATAGTAATCGTAACAGTGACAGCAGCTACTATTGAGCACTCTGGCCAGGACCAGATTTAGTGCTTTACACAGATTCTCTCATTTACTCCTTACCGCAGTCCTAGGAGATGACTTTGTTTATCATCCTCCTTCTACAGAGAAGGAAGCTGAGGTTAAGTGCTTCCCCC
>NW_027870043.1:0-251 GCF_054177405.1 Leptonychotes weddellii | reverse complement strand
GTCAGGTGTGCTCATTGCTATTTAGGTATCAGTAACAGGGGACAGAATGAGAGAATATAAGTATGTATATTACAAACATAATATGCATATTTATATTCATCTATCTATCTGTCATCTATCATCTATCTATCATCTATCTATCTATCTATCTATCTATCTATCATCTATCTATCTATCTACCTATCTATCTATCTATCTATCATCTATCTATCTATCTACCTATCTATCTATCTATCTACCTATCTATCTAT
>NW_027870042.1:0-251 GCF_054177405.1 Leptonychotes weddellii | reverse complement strand
GCTTAGAGAAGGCTCTAGAATTTGAACGCAGACTCTGCTTCTGCTCAGATTTGGGGCTCTCAGTGAGACTTCCAGCTCCCCAGACCTGAGCCCTCTCATTGAGGGCTCACAGTGAGTGCCAGACTGTCAACACCACAGATAGAATGTGCTGTTGCAGAGGATGGCACATAGTGGGTGTGCAGGACTGTCGCCTACTTCGAATCTTTCAAAACTCCTTTCCAAGAGCCACCTCTTCGTTGGGCCTCTTCTCC
>NW_027870041.1:0-251 GCF_054177405.1 Leptonychotes weddellii | reverse complement strand
AAGAAAAAGATAAATAATACTAATTAAATATTTGCTAAGAACAGAAATAGGCAATTTAATAAGACAAAAGTAGGTGCTCAATAAATACAAGGAAACAACATAAACCATAATTAAACATGTGCAAATCAAGCCACAAAGTTCACCTTTTGACCATCAGATGGACAAAAATTTAAAAAGATTCACCATATCTGCACTGGCAGGGACACAAGGAAATGAGTACTCTTCCATATGATGCCAGAGAGTATAAACTG
>NW_027870040.1:0-251 GCF_054177405.1 Leptonychotes weddellii | reverse complement strand
ATGGGGGAGTTTCTAATGATGCTACTTTTGAAAATTACCAGATTATCCCAACTTTTTAAATTTTTTTTTAAGATTTTTTTTATTTATTTATTTGAGACAGAGAGAATGAGAGAGAGAGAGCACATGAGAGGGGGGAGGGTCAGAGGCAGAAGCAGGCTCCCTGCCGAGCAGGGAGCCCGATGCGGGACTCGATCCAGGGACTCCAGGATCATGACCTGAGCCGAAGGCAGTCGCTTAACCAACTGAGCCAC
>NW_027870039.1:0-251 GCF_054177405.1 Leptonychotes weddellii | reverse complement strand
CCCGCCAACATCTGTCGTTTCCTGACTTGCTAATTTTAGCCATTCTGACTGGTGTGAGGTGGTATCTCATTGAGGTTTTGATTTGGATTTCCCTGATGCCGAGCGATGTTGAGCACTTTTTCATGTGGCTGACAACTAATCTAACTGAATAAACTCCAGTGGCCCTCCCTCTTTCTTTGTCCTTCCCCCGCCCCCCACATGTACGCATGCACACACTCTCTAAAAAACAGTAACTCAAACCGCACAAAGAA
>NW_027870038.1:0-251 GCF_054177405.1 Leptonychotes weddellii | reverse complement strand
GTGGGGTTCTCAGGCTTTTCGCAACATGCGGATTATCCCCCCCGGCTCCGGAATCATCCACCAGGTAAATCTGGAGTATTTGGCAAGAGTGGTATTCGAGCACGATGGCTCTTATTACCCAGACAGCCTCGTGGGCACGGACTCACACACTACCATGATTGATGGCTTGGGTGTCCTTGGCTGGGGTGAGTATCGTTCCGGGTTCCTATTCCATATATGCTGTTCTATAGTGTGTAGCTTGATTTCCACTG
>NW_027870037.1:0-1800 GCF_054177405.1 Leptonychotes weddellii | reverse complement strand
GATGCAAAAATTCTCACCAAAATACTAGCAAATAGAATCCAACATTACATTAAAAGGATTATTCACCACGACCAAGTGAGATTTATCCCTGGGCTGCAAGGTTGGTTCAACATAGGCAAATCAATCAATGTGATACAATACATTAATAAAAGATCTAAGAAGAACCATATGATCCTCTCAATAGATGCAGAAAAAGCATTTGACAAAGTACAGCATCCTTTTTTTTTTTTTTTAAAGATTTTATTTATTTAACAGAGAGAGACATAGCGAGAGCAGGAACACAAGCAGGGGGAGTGGGAGAGGGAAAAGCAGGGATCCCAGGACCCTGGGATCATGACCTGAGCCGAAGGCAGACGCTTAACGACTGAGCCACCCAGGCGCCCCAGCATCCTTTCTTGATCAAAATCTTTAGAATATAGGGATAGAGGTGACATACCTCAACATTATAAAAGCCATCTATGAAATACTCACAGCGAATATCATTCTCAATAGGGAAAAACTGAGAGCTTTCCCCCTAAGGTCAGGAACGCGGCAGGGATGTCCACTATCACCACTGCTATTCAACATAGTATTAGAAGTCCTAGCCACAGCAATCAGACAACAAAAAGAAATAAAAGGAATCCAAATCAGAAAGAAGTCAAACTCACACTCTTTGCAGATGATATGATACTTTCTGTTGAAAACCCAAAAGACTCCACCCCAAAACTGCTAGAACTCATACAGGAATTCAGTCAAGTGGCAGGATATAAAATCAATGCACAGAAATCTGTGGCATTTCTATAATGAGACAGAGAAAGAGAAATTAAGGAGTCGATCCCATTTACAATTGCACCCAAAACCATAAGATACCTAGGAATAAATCTAACGAAAGAGGCAAAGAATCTGTACTCAGAAAACTATAAAATACTCATGAAAGAAATTGAGGAAGACACAAAGAAATGGAAAAACGTTCCTTGCTCATGGATTGGAAGAACAAATATTGTGAAGATATCAATGCTCCCTAGAGCAATCTACACATTTAATGTAATCCCTATCAAAATACCATCCACTTTTTTCAAAGAAATGGAACAAATAATCTTAAAATTTGAATGGAACCAGAAAAGACCCCGCAGAGCCAGAGGAATGTTGAAAAAGAAAAGCAAAGCTGGCGGCATCACAATTCCGGACTTCCAGCTCTATTACAAAGTGTCATCATCAAGACAGTATGGTACTGGAACAAAAACAGACATATAGATCAATGGAACAGAATACAGAGCTCAGAAATGGACCCTCAACTCTATTGTCAACTCATCTTTGACAAAGCAGGAAAGAATATCCAATGGAAAAAAGACAGTCTCTTCAACAAATGGTGTTCAGAAAATTGGACAGCCATATGAGAAGAATGAAACTGGACCATTTTCTTACACCACACACAAAAATAGACTCAAAATAGTTGAAAGACCTCAATGTGAGACAGGAGTCCATCAAAATCCTAAAGGAGAACACATGCAGCAACCTCTTCGCCCTCAGTCACAGCAACTTCTTCCTAGAAACATCGCCAAAGGCAAGGGAAGCAAAGGCAAAAATGAACTATTGGGACTTTATCAAGATAAAAAGCTTTTGCACAGCAAAAGAAACAGTCAATAAAACCAAAAGACAACCGACAGAATGGGAGAAGATATTTGCAAATGACATATCAGATAAAGGGCTAGTATCCAAAATCTATAAAGAACTCATCAAACTCAACACCCAAAGAACAAATGATCCAATCAAGAATGGGCAGAAGACATGAACAGACATTTTTCCAAAGAAGACATCCAA
>NW_027870036.1:0-251 GCF_054177405.1 Leptonychotes weddellii | reverse complement strand
CATGTTGGAGGCTGTCTGACATAGCTACCCTAATAGCAGGTCTGCCTCAACTCCTGGGCTCCTTCAGACATGAAATCCCATGTCCCAAGAAAGCACCTCCAAGTCAAAGTATTTTGAGTCCTATATTCTTGCCTCTTGATCAAGAACCCTCAAATCTGTGGGAGGGATGGGGTGACTGAGTGATAGACACTGGGGAGGGTATGTGCTCTGGTAAGCGCTGTGAATTGTGCAAGACTGTTGAATCTCAGATC
>NW_027870035.1:0-251 GCF_054177405.1 Leptonychotes weddellii | reverse complement strand
ATACATATTTTTAAAAATAACTTTAGGGTGCCTGGGTGGCTCAGATAGTTAAGCGTCTGCCTTCGGCTCAGGTCATGATCCCTGGGTCCTGGGATCGAGCCCCGCATCGGGCTCCCTGCTCCGCGGGAAGCCTGCTTCTCCCTCTGCCTCTCTCTCTCTCTCTCTCTCTCTGTCTCTCATGAATAAATAAATAAATAAAATCTTTAAAAAAAATAGTAACTTTAAAAATGGGAAAGAGGAAAGAAAAAAAA
>NW_027870034.1:0-251 GCF_054177405.1 Leptonychotes weddellii | reverse complement strand
TCAATTCTTAATGGATAGATCAGGCCAGCAGCATCTGAACCCACTGGTAAATCAGATCAAAAAGAGATGGATATTATCTGCTTCCTGCTATGACTAATAAGAAGCAATGTCAACAAAATACTCTTTTTTTTATGTTATGTTAATCACCTTACATTACATCATTAGTTTTTGATGTAGTGTTCCATGATTCATTGTTTGCATATAACACCCAGTGCTACATTCAGTACACGCCCTCTTTAATACCCACCACC
>NW_027870033.1:0-251 GCF_054177405.1 Leptonychotes weddellii | reverse complement strand
TAAGGTGTTGGGGAGGGGAAGTGTTTATAATATTCCAATTACATCTAAGTCGTTCAGTGAGACTGTCTCAGGACTGTGACCTCACAGTATTTCTGCTATTTTGTTGCCCCCCGCCCCCCGCCACGTCCTCCTATTGCCTCCTCCTGTCCCTGGTTCCCAGTCTTTCCTTGAAGCCCTGACCTCTGCTGTTTCTTCCTTCTGGAGGGGGATAGAGTTGGGGGGAATCCTCTTCCTCAAGCTGGAATAAGGCT
>NW_027870032.1:0-251 GCF_054177405.1 Leptonychotes weddellii | reverse complement strand
CTGTTAGATGAAGAGAAACAAAAGGTATCTTAAAGTGTCAGTACCAAGTAATGCATAATAAGTAGCTATGTGGTAAAAAAGAAATTGTAACATTTGTTAATATATCTCTCACTATATCTATTGCTGCTTGTAATTTGAATGCATTATATACAGGTCTTCCTCAACCAGGACCATAGGCTTACATCCTGATAAATCCATTTTAAGTCAGAAATACATTTAATACACCTAACCTATCAAACATCATACCTTAG
>NW_027870031.1:0-251 GCF_054177405.1 Leptonychotes weddellii | reverse complement strand
GGTCAAACCACACTCCAACTATAAAAATTAGTTCAAATGTATCATAGACCTGTATGAACATCCCACAGCTATTAAAAAGAAAAAAAAACTCTAGAAGAAATCAAAGGGGAAATTCTTAATTGACTTTGTGTTTGCCCTGCCAATGGCAAATTACAGTCTGTAGGCTGGATAAGGCCTATCATCTCTTTTTGTTAATAAGGTTTTATTAGAACACAGCCATGCCTTTCATTTGCCTATTGTCTTAACAGCAA
>NW_027870030.1:0-251 GCF_054177405.1 Leptonychotes weddellii | reverse complement strand
CTAAATTGAAATTTAGTATAATTGAACCAAAGTTATTTGAAAACGATTTTGCTTTTTTTTTTTTTTCATCAAAAATGTAGGTATGAGGGCACCTGCGTGGCTTGGTCGGTTAAGCGTCTGCCTTTGCCTCAGGTCATGATCCCAGGGTTCTAGGATAGAGCCCTGCATCGGGCTCCCTTCTCAGTGGGGAGCCTGCTTCTCCCTCTGCCTCTCTTCCCTGCTCATGCACTCTCTCTCTCTGTCTCTCTCTC
>NW_027870029.1:0-251 GCF_054177405.1 Leptonychotes weddellii | reverse complement strand
ATGGCAAGATTTCATTCTTTTTATGGTTGAGTAATATTCCACTATATATATACCACATCTTTATCCATTCATCAATCGATGGGCACTTGGGCTATTTCCATAATTTGGCTATTGTACATAATCCTGCTATAAACATCAGGGTGCATGTATCCCTTTGAATTGGTATTTTTGTATTCTTTGGATAAATACCTAGTAGTGCGATCGCTGGATCATAGGGTAGTTCTATTTTTAACTTTTTTTTTTTTCTGTCT
>NW_027870028.1:0-251 GCF_054177405.1 Leptonychotes weddellii | reverse complement strand
GTGTTCCCTCTCTCGCTGTCTCTCTCTGTCAAATAAATAAATAAAATCTTAAAAAAAAAAAAAAAAGGGCTATTATTCACCAGTCCTCTATAAATTCAACAATTACAATATTAATGCTGATGACTGCAACTTTTTTGTTTTAATAAATTCAGTCTTCCACTCTCCTCTGAGCTCCGGTTGTTTCTTTTTTTTATTTTTTCTTTTTTTATTGTTATGTTAATCCCCATACATTACATCATTAGTTTTAGATG
>NW_027870027.1:0-251 GCF_054177405.1 Leptonychotes weddellii | reverse complement strand
CATATGAACCAGCCATCCACTTCCAGGTATTTACCCCAAGAGAAATGGAAGTATGTATCCATACAAAGACTTGTACACACATAGAAGCTTTATTTTTAATAGCCGAAAATTGGAACAAATCAAATGTTCATCAATGGTGAGCAGATAAATTGTGGCATATCCATATAATGGAATACTATTCAGCAATAAAAATGAATTACTGATATACATAACAACATGGATGAATCAAAATAATTATGATGAATGAAAGA
>NW_027870026.1:0-1800 GCF_054177405.1 Leptonychotes weddellii | reverse complement strand
AAATGCTGGTAAAATGTCCCTGGCCTTAGTAAGTGCTTAAGAATCTATTTTCTTCATGAATTTCCACTTTAGAAATATGATACCAGCTCCTTGTCAATAATGTTGATTTTTCTGAGTTAAAATTCAAAATTTTACTTTTCATATTTATGAGTCACTCATTGTTATATTTGTATGTGTAAGAGAGAGAGAGAGAGACACAGAGATGGACCCACTTATAGGGTTTCAAAAAACAGCAGAATCTTCACTAAATAGCAAGAGGATGGTATTCAACAGAGCTGAGCAACCATAAAGGCAACATGGGACTCACGGACAGACTAGACGGATTTAAGGATTAAATGACTCTCAGTAGGAAACTGTTTCTTTCCATCAAAAGTCACAGATGTCTCGGGGACACCTGGGTGGCTCAGTCGGTTAGGCATCCGCCTTCGGCTTAGGTCATGATCCTGGGGTCCTGGGTTCGAGCCTTGCATTGGGCTCCTTGCTCGGTGGGGAGTCTGCTTCTCCCTCTCCCTCTGCTGCTCCCCCTGCTTGTGCTCTCATTTTCTCTCTCTTTCTCTGTGTCAAATAAATAAATAAAATCTTAGAAAAAAAAAGCCATGGACATCTCTAAAGCCCTTGCCACCACAGTCCCAGTCCCAGGCAAATTGTGCACAGATGTTGGTCAAGATGATTTGTGGAACTAGGGGATATTATGCTAAGCAAAATAAGTCAATCAGAGAAAGACAATCATATGGTCTCACTCATATGTGAAAGTTAAGAAACAAAACAGAGGATCATGGGGAAGGGAGGGAAAAATAAAATAGGACGAAATCAGAGAGGGAGACACACCATAAGAGACTCTTAACTACAGGAAACAACCTGAGGGTTGCTGGAGGGGAGGCCGGTGGGGGGCTGGGGTAACTGGGGGATGGGCAGTAAGGAGGGCATGTGATGTGATGAGCACTGGGTGTTATAGGCAACTGATGAATCACTGACGTCCACCTCGGAAACTAATAATACACTGTATGTTAATTAATTGGATTGAAATAAATTAAAATTAAAAATAAATAAAAATTAAAAGTCACACGTCTCTAAAGCCCTTGCCACCACAGTCCCAGTCACAGGCAACTTGTGCATGCACGAGTCAAGACGATTGGCAAATCACCCTTGAAAAACACAGGAATCACACCCCAGCCTATCCCACATCTGAAGAATTCAAAGCTAAGAAAAGTAAGAGCCTGCACGATGCCCGTAAACACAGTTGAAGCATCTACATTTAAGATGTTAGTTTTGAACAATTGCCGGAGACAGAAACCTCTTCTGTGGAAAATCAGCTTTGATTCAAGAAAGTGACCCGTAAAACCTGGAGAGTGCATGACGTGACCCCAGCCCCCGATACTGACACAGATCAGCAGGTGACTCAAAACCAGAGGACAGGAAGAAACAAACCCACAAACGGAACAACCCAGACCAAGCATTCGCCAGACCATAATTATCATCATCCTAATGGTTTGGAATAGAAGACAAGCCACTGCTGGTTATCAAACCCACTCCATGGTATGTATTGGCTTTGCTCTATGTGAATTCAATGTGCAGATGAATATATATATATTTCCATTGTTTAGGCTGAGTTTTTCTCAAAGATGGCCTGCAGTTTGTTTAAAAAAAAAAAAAAATCAGGGGGGCGGAGCAAGATGGCGGAGGAGTAGGAGACCTGGATTTCGTCTCCTCTCAGGAATTCAGCTGGATAGGGATCAAACCATTCTGAACACCTACAAACTCAACAGGAGATCGAAGAAAGGAATAGCAACAACTCTCTGA
>NW_027870025.1:0-251 GCF_054177405.1 Leptonychotes weddellii | reverse complement strand
TAGACACATAATGAATTTATAAAGCATAAATGGCTTTTCTAAAATTCAGAAAAAAGTTATTATATTTAATGGAAATAAATTCCCTTTTATAATAGTAACACAAAATATGAAGCACCCAAATGGACTTATAAAGAATTTTGCAAACAATGTGAAGACAGCCAAAAAAACTGATAGCTACATGAAAAAAGGAATGTAGTAAGTGAAAATCATTCACTTACAGGGTTAATGCAATTGCATTTAAATTCCCAGTG
>NW_027870024.1:0-251 GCF_054177405.1 Leptonychotes weddellii | reverse complement strand
AAACAAGCTAATTTTTTTTAAATGGGCAAAAGAATTGAATAGACATTTCACCCCCCCCCCTCAAAAAAAGTATCTAATTGGCTGGTAAATGTATGAAAAAAATATTTAATGTGTGAGATTACTCAGTCAGAAAATGCAAATGACAGCTTCAATGAGCTAGCACTACTCACCCACAAGGATGACTAAAGTTTAAAAGGCTGACAATTGCATATGTCAGGGAAGATATGGATCAACTGGCAGTCTTATAACTG
>NW_027870023.1:0-251 GCF_054177405.1 Leptonychotes weddellii | reverse complement strand
ATCATGACCTGAGCTGAAACCAAGAGTTGGACACTCAACTGAATGAGCCACCCCAGCACTCTGATAATAATTTAACTTTGTACTAATTCCCAAACTCTACTTTTTTATTTCCCTCCCCACCATGTTATGTTTTTGATGTTGTATTTCACATGTTTTTATTTTGTTCTCCTTAACTATTGTAGTTTTAATTAATTTTACTGTTTTTGTCTTTTCAACTTCATAGTGGCTTTATAAATGATTAATCCACTGCC
>NW_027870022.1:0-251 GCF_054177405.1 Leptonychotes weddellii | reverse complement strand
GCTATGAAAAATATATAATGGCAGTGGCCCAAGTATGCTCCATGACCCTCCCATTCTAATACATTCACCCATAATTTTCGAAGTTTCTGACAACAGAATACAAGCAGATTGGAGGCTTTGACTAAGATAAGATACTGCCGCCTTGTGGCGACCACTGGGATTTTTTTCTCAAAAAGTTCCTGATGATGGCGCTAGAGAGTCGGTTTGCCAGCATGCTCTCGGGCTCTAATGAAAACAGTCCCCCATAACTT
>NW_027870021.1:0-251 GCF_054177405.1 Leptonychotes weddellii | reverse complement strand
ATAATATTCCATTGTATATATATACCACATCTTCTTTATCCATTCATCTGTCGATGGACATCTTGGCTCTTTCCACAGTTTGGCTATTGTGGACATTTTAGCACATTTTCTATCATGTACCAAAATAAACTCTAGATAAATTAAGTATTTAAATTATTTAAATTGAAACAGGACATTTATTCTCAATATAGAGAAATAGTTTTATAATCATTAAAACCGCAGAAGAAACTAGTTTTGAAACTATAGAATTT
>NW_027870020.1:0-251 GCF_054177405.1 Leptonychotes weddellii | reverse complement strand
GAAGAGACTGTCTTTTTTCCATTGGACATTCTTTCCTGCTTTGTCAAAGATTAGTTGACCATAGAGTTGAGGGTCCATTTCTGGGCTCTCTATTCTGTTCCATTGATCTATGTGTCTGTTTTTGTGCCAGTACCATACCTAAAAAGTTTCTTAAGTGATTATCATCTTCTTGCATAATGGAAATAACTTTTATAAATTAGAAATTTTTGGTTAGTGTTAAAATTATTTCCTCAGGTTTTTTTTTTTTTTTT
>NW_027870019.1:0-251 GCF_054177405.1 Leptonychotes weddellii | reverse complement strand
TTTTGTTTTCTTCACATAAATACCCAGATGTGGAATTGCTGGGTCATATGGTAGTTCTGTTTTTAATTTTTCAAGTAACCTCCATACTGTTTTCCACAGCAGCTGCACCATTTTACTTCCCACCAGCAGTGCACAGGGTTTCCCTCTTCACAGCATCCTGGCCAACACTTGTTCTTTCTTGCCTTCTTGATACTAGCCATTCTGACAGGTGTGAGGTGATAGCTCACGTGGGTTTGATATGCATTGCCCCA
>NW_027870018.1:0-251 GCF_054177405.1 Leptonychotes weddellii | reverse complement strand
ATTTTAAGATGAATGACTACAATGGAAACAACGTGATTTTAGGAATTTAAAACCTTTAAAGTAATGGCATGAGAGGTTATCTCCTTTGGAAAAAAATTAAACTGAAAATTACAAAAACTGTATTATTAGGACTTAAAAAAACCTTACTAGACAATTTTTTCATGTCTCAAATTTATATGTGGGGGAAGAAGGAAGAGAAGAAGGAGAAAGTAACCAACAGCCAATTTCACTTAATGCTGTCAGAGAAATCA
>NW_027870017.1:0-251 GCF_054177405.1 Leptonychotes weddellii | reverse complement strand
CTTGTTAAAAGTGTGGAATCTGAAGTCAGAATGCTTCCATTTGAATCTCAGTTTTTTAAAAAATTTTTTTATTGTTACGTTAATCCCCATACATTACATCATTAGTTTTACATGTAGTGTTCCATGGTTCATTGTTTGTGCATAACACCCAGTGCTCCATGCAGAACGTGCCCTCTTTAATACCCATCACCAGGCTCACCCATCGTGGGGGGGGGGGGGGGGGGGGGGGGGGGGGGGGGGGGGGGGGGGGG
>NW_027870016.1:0-1800 GCF_054177405.1 Leptonychotes weddellii | reverse complement strand
GGTGCCCGGTGGCCCTCAGGCCGTTGCCGCTGCCCTCCCAGGGCGGCGAGCCCGCTGTGCGCCCAGACTCAGCGGCACGGCCTCCGCTCACCAGGCCCGAGCTCGTCACCCGCGGCCTGCACCGACCTCCCAGCGGTTGTCCCCGCTCCCGTGCTAACGCGTGGGTTGCTCGTCCACGTGAATGCACTGCAGCGTGCAGATGGCTCGGCTTGGGCCTGCTGGTTCGAGAAGTCCCCTCAGGAGCTCTGCTCTGCTCCACGCCCCGGAGACAGTGGGGTGCGGACGTGGGAGCACGCCAGCCTCCTGACAGCTGTGTGAGCAGGGTCGTGTTAGGATGGTCCCTGCGAAGGTCACTCACCGGCGCTCGTGCGCAGTCACTGTGCGGGAGCCCCCTCCTCGCGGAGGGCGCCGGCCTCGGCCCCATGGGCTGGGAGCACGTCTGCTCGGAAGACGCCGTGCTGCCCGGGGAGCGGTCACGGCGCCGCCGCCGGCCTCCCCTCGCCGGACGCTGTCCCTGGAGCAGCACCCATTATGTGGGCGGGCTTCAAGGAGGACCCGGTGTCGGAAGCACAGGTGGGAGCGAGGGGTCTGGTGACTGTGCTGCCTTGCTCGTGTGTCCCCGGAGCTCGGGCCTCCCCGTCTGCGGCCCGAGAGCAGGGCCGATGGCCGCGGCGCCGTTCGCGTGCGTCCCGTGCTGGCTGCCAGGTGTCTGCGGGCTTGTGATGTGGGGCACTTCAGAGACGCCGGGTCCGATCACTTTTTACCTACTTGGCGGCGGAGGGAGGTTTGCTCCCACGGGTTTCCAAGCACGTTGTTTTGGGTGTTGTGAAGTTTGAAAAAGAATGTAAGTGTGTCCTGACATTGTTTTCTCACGGCCCGTGGAGCAGCGTGTCTGCAGAGCCGTTCCGGCGGGCGCGGGAGAAGCAGGCAGGCGTGCTGGAGATGAGCCGAGGCAGCGGGCTGCTGGCAGCGTGCGTGCGACTGGGGGAGGGCAGGGCGGCCCGGCTGCAGCCGTGTGCCCAGCACGTACCGCCTGCCGTGGGCGGGGCCCCGGCGCAGGGTCTGATGCTGCCGGTCAGCAGGGCCTGCTGGCGGGAGCAGAGCCTCGTAGGAGCCCCGAGGGCAAGCGCCGGCCACACGGCCCCGCACGCACGCCCAGGAGCGAACCGCGAGGCTCGGGCGCCTTGGGAATGGCCCGTGTGGGTGTAGTGGGGCTTGGTGCTCTCCTGGGAGGGGGCCCTTCGCTCCTGTGGTGCCCGGCACACCCACGGGTCCCGTGAGACCGCTCTTGCACTCTCTCCAGAGAAGTCCGTGCCCTGGGGTTAGCTGTTGCTGTGTGAAAAGCCACCCCGAAACTCGGGCCTAAGTGCCCTGTTGCCATCCGAGCCCTTCTCTGCGCACAGCATGGTGGGTGGCCCGGTGCCCGCTGGCCCCCTGCTCCGTGGCCAGGCCTGACCCCCGGGCGCCCAGAGCCTGCAGCACATGCGGGGAGTGAGCTGAGGCCCACTCCTCACTCCGTGGGCTCGGCGGCTACCGTCTGTGCTCATCCTCAAGGTCAATTCCGTTCCTTCGGTATTCCCGGCTGCGCCCCGGGCCCGGCGGCCACCCGTGCTCCCCTGAGCCGACCCCGTGCCAACCCTGTCCCTCGCTTTCCAGCCTGTGCTGCATTGCTCCCGTCCTGGCGGCCAGAGTGCTCCGTGGGGTCGAGGTCACCGTGGGCCACGAACAGGAAGAAGGCGGCAAGTGGCCCTACGCAGGGACTGCGGAAGCCATCAAGGCCCTGGGCGCCAAGCACTGTGC
>NW_027870015.1:0-251 GCF_054177405.1 Leptonychotes weddellii | reverse complement strand
CTCCGGCTCTGCTCTCTCTCAAATAAATAAAAGTAAATAAATATAAATAAATATAAATAAATAAATAAATAAATAAATAAAATATTTGTCTTTATCTGTGTAATGGTGGTGTTTCCATTCTTATGTTATCTGTATGTGAAAGTCAAGTTCTAAATTAGTTCCACAACAACTACTAAAAACGCCCCCTGTCTTAGCTATGGTGGAGATAAAATGACTGTGTTTAATTATTTTTTATTACCATCTTCCATGGC
>NW_027870014.1:0-251 GCF_054177405.1 Leptonychotes weddellii | reverse complement strand
GCTGATATTTAAAAAAAAAATCAAGATTTTTTGGCATAATAGAAAAGAGATACAAGTAAAACATAAATGATATAAAAACTGATGTAAATATTCAAACATAACTATCCTATGATTTCCTTGTTGTCTTTTTTTAAATTTTATTTTATTATGTTATGTTAATCACCATACATTACATCATTAGTTTTTGATGTAGTGTTCCATGATTCATTGTTTGCATATACCACCCAGTGCTCCATTCAATACATGCCCTC
>NW_027870013.1:0-251 GCF_054177405.1 Leptonychotes weddellii | reverse complement strand
GCTCTGGCAAAATCTTTTTTCTTGGGGAGGAGGCCCTTGCAATGGAGAAATACTCTGGGAATACTTCACAATGATTATTCTTCCTTTGCAGCTGCCTGAGCCATGAGGGGGTCTTTCTCAGATCTTCATCATGGGAACCTGGTGAGGTTTTAGGAGGTAAAGCCCACAAAAATGTGAGGGCCTCCCCAAACCATGGCCCCCTAGGAGTTTCTCACTCTCAAGCTAGTCCACCTCAGCCTCCAGCAATTCCT
>NW_027870012.1:0-251 GCF_054177405.1 Leptonychotes weddellii | reverse complement strand
TAGAATAATATAATGTGGTTTGTAACCAAAGGAGAGAGACACTAGGAGAAGTTTAGTGTGAGATTTTCACTAGTTGTATAATCTATGAAATCTAGTGGAAGAAACTATTCAAAGCTTTGAAGTTTGGGCTTGTCTAGAAGTTGGTAAAAACAGAAGTTCAAAACTGGTCCATTGACCCCCATGGTAATAATAAGGCAAATAGGCAAAGGCGTTGTAGATACCTAAAATAGCATTCAAGAGAAAGGTCCTAA
>NW_027870011.1:0-251 GCF_054177405.1 Leptonychotes weddellii | reverse complement strand
ACTGGGAAATCCTTTTCCAAGTAAGTAACTTCCCTCAAAAATTCAACTAAAAATCTCATCCTCTAGGAAGGGTTATTCCCCAGCTCCCAATTCACTACTTTCACATATAGCAAGCACTTATCAAAGAACTTACCACACTGTAGTGTAATTGGCTTACTTCCCTATAGACTAGATAATCCCCTAGTAGACCCTGATGGCAAGGGCCATGATTTCATCATATTTATATCTCAAGTACCTCCTCAGCAAATGTC
>NW_027870010.1:0-251 GCF_054177405.1 Leptonychotes weddellii | reverse complement strand
TTGTTTCTTTTGTTAAGTACCAGATAAATTAGTCAGTGTGTGTTTAAAGATTGCATTGTACAAAATAAGTTAACTCTAGATTCTCAGAAGTGTTGAGAATAAGGGCACCTGGGTGGCTCAGTTGTTAAGAATCTGCCTTCGGCTCAGGTCATGATCCCAGGGTCCTGGGATCGAGCCCCACATTGGGCTCCCTGCTCCGCGGGAAGCCTGCTTCTCCCTTTCCCACTCCCCCTGCTTGTGTTCCCTCTCTC
>NW_027870009.1:0-251 GCF_054177405.1 Leptonychotes weddellii | reverse complement strand
AGGCCAGGTTGTGGAATGAACTATCCATATAAAGACTGGTATTCCCTATAACGATGCCAGGAATTTGGGTGCAGAGGAAGACTGTGAGTTAATGGGACAAGCTCCTTAAGTGACCAAAAAAATCAGTGACAATAAAAAGAAATCCAAATATCATAATTCTCACAAGAGGAGAGGTTTGAGTATGGCCAAAAAAACAGCAGTCAGGATCTAGGAGATTGCACGCCCTAAGGCAAATGGGATATAGAAAAAAG
>NW_027870008.1:0-251 GCF_054177405.1 Leptonychotes weddellii | reverse complement strand
CGGGGGAGGGGCTTCGCATGCCCGCTGCCCTGGGTTCAGCCTTTCCCAGCCCGGTGCCATCTCCCAATGACAGAGAAGCCAGCAGGCTCCAGCTGTCCCCCCTGGGGGACGCCCCCACACCTCCCGGAGTCCTGCTCTTGGTCCAGGACGCGGGTGAGGAGCCCCGAGGTCGTGCTGGGGCAGGGGCGCGTGCCTCGTGGGTCCCCCCACTGGGTGCCAGCAGTCTCCCGGGGCTGGCCCAGGGATCTGGC
>NW_027870007.1:0-251 GCF_054177405.1 Leptonychotes weddellii | reverse complement strand
CAGGAGGACAGGTGGACTCCGCCAGATACTTCCATCGAGCGCCATGGAAGCCACAAAGAGTGTGATCTAACAACAACGTCAATAATAGTAATCGTAACAGTGACAGCAGCTACTATTGAGCACTCTGGCCAGGACCAGATTTAGTGCTTTACACAGATTCTCTCATTTACTCCTTACCGCAGTCCTAGGAGATGACTTTCTTTATCATCCTCCTTCTACAGAGAAGGAAGCTGAGGTTAAGTGCTTCCCCC
>NW_027870006.1:0-251 GCF_054177405.1 Leptonychotes weddellii | reverse complement strand
CCAGCTGGGACCCAGTCCTTGCAGATGAAAGGCAGAAAGAAGGGCTTGTTGCTGCCAGGCCCCGGCAGGGCAAGGGGACCCACAGGTAGCATCTACGTAACCCCACAACAGTCCTGCAGCCCTGAGAGCAGAGTGCGTGCTGGCCCTGACTGGGGGTGCAGAGAGGGGCTGGGGGTGCAGACTGGAGCTGGGGTGCAGAGAGGGGCTGGGGGTGCAGACTGGAGCTGAGGTGCAGATGGGCTGGGAGTGCA
>NW_027870005.1:0-1800 GCF_054177405.1 Leptonychotes weddellii | reverse complement strand
TTTATTTTTTATTTTTAGAGTCATATTCTATCCCTTCATAGTAGTTAACCTTATTTTTGACATATATATATAAATTGTTCTCTCGTTAAAATTTTGAAATACAGTTTCTTCTAACAGATCAAAATATACCCTAAATCTCTAGTGTATGGCTTTGTTCTAGCCTCCTGCCTGATCACATTCTCTCCCTTCTTTTTCTTTTTTTTTTAATCTCTTCTTTCTTTTTTCAAACAACTTATCAATTCCTTTTATAAAATCTTTTATAATTTTCATCTTTATAGTCATATTCCATCCCTTCATTGTATTAACCCTTATTTTGGTATATATACAAGTTTTCTTTCTTTAAAATTTTGGGAGGCACTTTCTTCTAACAGACCAAAATACACCCAAAATCTAGTGTGTGGCACTGATCTATGCACCAGCCTGATCAGATTTGATCATATTCTGTTTTTTTGTTTTGTTTTGTTTTGTTCTGTTTTTGTTTGTTTTTATCTTTTTCTTTTACTTTTTTTTTCTTTCCCTTTCTTCCCCCTGGTTTCAGGTCTTCTCTGATTTGTTTAGAGTATATTTTCTGGGGATGTTGTTACCCTATTAGCATTTTGTTCTCTCATTCATCTATTCTCCTCTGGACATAATGACAAGATGGAAAAAATCACCTCAGCAAAAAGAAAAAGAGGCAGTACCGACTGTCAGGGACCTACTCAATACAGACATTAGTACAATGTCAGAACTAGAGTTCAGAATGATGATTTTAAAAACACTTTCTGGGCTTAAAAAAAGCATGGAAGTTATTAGAGAAACCCTTTCTGGAGAAATGAAAGAACAAAAAGCTAACCAAGTCGAATTCAAAAAGGCTATTAATGAGGTGCAATCAAAAATGGGGGTGCTAACTGCTAGGATATATGAGGAAGAAGAGAGAATTAGTGATATAGAAGACCCAATGATGGAAAATAAAGAAGCTGAGAAAAAGAGAGATAATCAACTACTGGATCACGAGGGCAGAATTCAAGAGATAAGCGATACCATAACACAAAACAACATTAGAATAATTGGGATCCGAGAAGAAGAAAGATAGAGGGGGCAGAAGGTATATTGGAGCAAATTATAGCAAAGAACTTCCCTAATTTAGGGAAGGAAACAGGCATGAAAATCCAGGAAGCACAGAGAACCCCTCTCAAAATCAATAAAAATAGGTCAACACCCTGACATCTAATAGTAAAACTTACGAGTCTCAGAGACAAAGAGAAAATCCTGAAAGCAGCTCAGTACAAGAGGTCTGTAACCTACAATGGTAGAAACATTAGATTGGCAACAGACCTATCCACAGAGACCTGGCAGGCCAGAAAGGACTGGCATGATATCTTCAGAGAACTAAACAAGAAAAATATGCAGCCAAGAATACTATATCCAGCTAGGCTGTCATTGAAAATAGAAGGAGAGATAAGCTTCCAGGACACACAAAAAATAAAGGAATTTGCAAACACAAAACCAGCCCTACAAGAAATCCTGAAAGGGATCCTCTAAGCAAAGAGAGAGCCTAAAAGCAACATAGAACAGAAAGGAACACAGACAATTTACAGTAACAGTTACCTTACAGGCAATACAATGGCACTAAATTCCTATCTTTCAACAGTTACCCTGAATGCGAATGGGCTAAATGCCCCAATCAAAAGACACAGGCTATCAGATTGGATAAAAAAACAAGACCCATCGATATGCTGTCTGCAAGAGACTCATTTTAGACCCAAAGACACCCCCAGATTGAAAGTGAAGGGGGGAAAACCATTTACCATGCTAATGGAC
>NW_027870004.1:0-251 GCF_054177405.1 Leptonychotes weddellii | reverse complement strand
CCGTAGCCCCCTCCCTGTCTCTCCCCACCTAGCCTCGCCTGTCCCTTCCTCGGTTGAGGAGCTCAGGTGGCAATGTGAGCTACTGGGTTCGGGGGCCTAGGTTTCACCTGCCACACTGGGCCACGTCGGCAGCACACAGCTGGGCACAGCAGAACTAGGATGGCGTCTGTGCTGCCCTGGTGGACGCAGGTGCAGAGTGTACATCGGAACGCCACACGGCGAAGGCGATCAGAGCGCGGTTGGCAAGAGTG
>NW_027870003.1:0-251 GCF_054177405.1 Leptonychotes weddellii | reverse complement strand
TTCCTTTCTCTCTTTTCTTTCTTTCTTTCTTCTTTCTTTCTTTCTTTTTCTCTTTCTTTCTTTCTTTCTTCTTTCTTTCTTTCCCTCTATAAGACTAAGGAGTTTTCCATTTATTTCCAGTTTAAGAAGTTTGTCTTAAAAATCATGAATAGATATTGAATTTCACTTTTTTGTCTCTATTGAAATGATCAAGAGTCTGTTTAGTTTGTTAATACAGTGTTATTTGTAGATGCTTTTTTCAAAATATTTAA
>NW_027870002.1:0-251 GCF_054177405.1 Leptonychotes weddellii | reverse complement strand
TGGTCCTGAAGTTTCACTTTCTGTATGCATTAAAAAAAAAAAAATCTCAGGTTAAAAAATGACATCAGGTTTGTATTAAACATAAAAATACAGAAAATAAGGTTCCTGGAAGATTTTAAGTGCATTCCCACGTGCCCTTCTCTAGAACATTCCCCCAGGAGAGCAGTGCATCCCATGCCTGTCTTTTTGACACCCTAGGGGTGAGGGAGGGTTCCAAGTTTGTCATAATTATCCACTTGTGCTCAGGGCTC
>NW_027870001.1:0-251 GCF_054177405.1 Leptonychotes weddellii | reverse complement strand
CTTTTTTCAAGCCCAGCTAGTATCTTTATAATCATCATTCTGAACTCTAGTTCTGACATCTTACTAACATCCATATTGATTAGGTCCCTGGCAGTTGGTACTGCCTCTTCTTTTTTTTTTGAGGTGAATTTTTCTGTCTTGTCATTTTATCCAGAGAAATGTCCATAAAATGCTAAAAGGGTAACAATGCCCCCAGAAAAATATACACTAAACAAATCAGAAGAGACCTAAAACCAGGGGGAAAAGAAAGG
>NW_027870000.1:0-251 GCF_054177405.1 Leptonychotes weddellii | reverse complement strand
CCCACCCCCCTCCCCTCTAGAACCCTCAGTTCATTTTCAGAGTCCATAGTCTCTCATGGTTCGTCTGCCCCTCCGATTTCCTCCCCCTTCATTCTTCCCCTCCTGCTATCTTCTTCTTCTTCTTCTTCTTTTAACATATAATGTATTATTTGCTTCAGAGGTACAGATCTGTGATTCAACAGTCTTGCACACTTCACAGTGCTCACCATAGCACATACCCTCCCCAGTGTCCATCACCCAGCCACCCCATC
>NW_027869999.1:0-251 GCF_054177405.1 Leptonychotes weddellii | reverse complement strand
CTGAGAGGAGACGAAATCCAGGTCTCCTACTCCTCTGCCATCTTGCTCCGCCCCTCCTCTTCTCAGAGTTTTATTTGCTAAGGAGCCCTTTGTAGCTGAGCGGGATGTGGTGGGGGGAAGGGGATTTTGGAGTTGAGTAGACCTGGTGTCCATCCTGTCAGTGTCCCTGCTTAGCCACATGACCCTGGGAAAGTCATTTCTGAATGGACCTTGGATACCTCTGGTGTCACCCACATCTGACTCTCAGCCCA
>NW_027869998.1:0-251 GCF_054177405.1 Leptonychotes weddellii | reverse complement strand
TGAACTGAAACATGACTCCAAGATACAAATCTTGCTTTCAGAGTTTTAAAATCCCTATCTCCAGGGACACCTGGGTGGCTCAGTCAGTTAAGCTTCTGCCTTTGGCTCAGGTCATGATCCCAGGGTCCTGGGATCGAGTTCCACCATTGGGCTCCTTGCTCAGTGGGGAGCCTGCTTCTCCCTCTCCCTGCTCCTCCCCCTACTTGTGCTCCTGCTCTCTCTCTGACAAATAAATAAAATCTTAAAAAAAA
>NW_027869997.1:0-251 GCF_054177405.1 Leptonychotes weddellii | reverse complement strand
GGTCAAACCACACTCCAACTATAAAAATTAGTTCAAATGTATCATAGACCTGTATGAACATCCCACAGCTATTAAAAAGAAAAAAAAACTCTAGAAGAAATCAAAGGGGAAATTCTTAATTGACTTTGTGTTTGCCCTGCCAATGGCAAATTACAGTCTGTAGGCTGGATAAGGCCTATCATCTCTTTTTGTTAATAAGCTTTTATTAGAACACAGCCATGCCTTTCATTTGCCTATTGTCTTAACAGCAA
>NW_027869996.1:0-251 GCF_054177405.1 Leptonychotes weddellii | reverse complement strand
GGTCAAACCACACTCCAACTATAAAAATTAGTTCAAATGTATCATAGACCTATATGAACATCCCACAGCTATTAAAAAGAAAAAAAAACTCTAGAAGAAATCAAAGGGGAAATTCTTAATTGACTTTGTGTTTGCCCTGCCAATGGCAAATTACAGTCTGTAGGCTGGATAAGGCCTATCATCTCTTTTTGTTAATAAGCTTTTATTAGAACACAGCCATGCCTTTCATTTGCCTATTGTCTTAACAGCAA
>NW_027869995.1:0-251 GCF_054177405.1 Leptonychotes weddellii | reverse complement strand
TGACAGCTTCAGCCCTGCCTGTGATCATGTAAATGAGAATATGCCTACAGCACATGGCAAAAGCATCTGTGCTACCCTCGATCCTCTGCCCCGGGACCCCCAGAAGAAAAAGGGGCCTGAGTGGGTACCTTGTTGAGGGATGGTGAGGTGGGGGTGGGGCGGGACTGAAAGAGGGGCACCGGGAGGGAGGACCACGAGACGGCAGGAGGTAGATCATTTACAAGCTATTTCTTTCACAGGCTTCTGACTAG
>NW_027869994.1:0-1800 GCF_054177405.1 Leptonychotes weddellii | reverse complement strand
ACATTGGAATATTACTCAGCCATCAAAAAATGAAATCTTGCCATTTGCAATAACGTGGATGGAACTAGAGGGTATTATGCTAAGAGAAATAAGTTAATCAGAGAAAGACAGTTATCATATGATCTCACTGATATGTGGAATTTAAGAAACAAAACAGGATCATAGGGGAAGGGAGGGAAAAATGAAACAAGATGAAATCAGAGAGGGAGACAAACCATAAGAGACTCTTAATCATAGAAAACAAACTGAGGGTTGCTGGAGGGGAGGGGGGTGGGGGGATGGAGTAACTGGGTAATGGACGTTAAGGAGGGCACGTGATGTAATGAGCACTGGGTATTATATAAGACTGAATCACTGAACTCTACCTCTGAAACTAATAATACACTATATGTTAATTTTTAAAATTTATTTATTTATTCATGAGAGTCAGAGAGAGAGAGAGGCAGAGGCAGAGGGAGAAGCAGGCTCCCCGCCTAGCAGGGAGCCCGACGCGGGACTCCATCCCAGGACCCTAGGATCATGACCTGAGCCGAAGGCAGACGCCCAACCATCTGAGCCACCCAGGCGCCCCAATACACTATATGTTACTTAACTGAATTTAAATTTAAAAAATTTAGTCTCTTGTAGACAGCATACACTTGGTTCTTGTTTTTTATCCAATCAGCTACTGTGTCTTGTGACTGGGAGTCTGTTTTATATTTCAAATAATTATTGATAGGGAATGACTTACTGTTGCCATTTTGTTGTTTTTCGTATGTCTTATAGCTCTTTTGTCCATCTTTTCCTTTCTTGTTGTCTTCCTTTGTGTAGTATTGATGTATTTTTGTAGTGACACACTTTGATTTCCTTCTCATTTTCTTTTTGGTATCTTCTGTAGGTGTTTGTGGTTACTATGGGGCTTACATAAAATAACTTATAGGCTTAATAATCTATTTTAAGCTGATAACAACTTTAATTGCATACAAAATCTCTATATTTTGTTAGTGATGTACAGATTACATATTTTTATATCATGTATCCATTAATACATTTTATAATTTTAGTTATTTTTTATACTTTTATCTTTTAATTTTTATGCCACAATTAAGAAATGATTCATGTATCCCCATTACAGTATTCAGTGTTGTGTGTTTTTCTGTATATTTACCTTTACCAGTGAGCTTTTACTTTCAAATACTTTTGTGTTGCTGTCTAACGTCTTTTCATTTCAATTCAAAGGACTCCCTTTAGTATGTCTTGTAAGACAGGTCTAATGGTGATTAACTCCCTCAGCTTTTGTTTATCAGGGAAAGTCTTTATCTTCTTCATTTGTGAAGGACAATTTTGCTAGATACAGTATTTTTTGTTGACAGTTTATTTTTATCACTTCAAACATACTATTCCACTCACTTCAGGCTTGCAAGGTTTCTATGAGGAATCTACTAATGGTCTTACAAGGGTGGCCTTGTATATGAGGAGTCACTTTTTTCTTGTTGCTTTCAAAATTCTCTTTTTGTCTTTAATTGTTGACATTTTGATTATGTGTCTCATTGTGGAGTTCTTTAGTTTCATCCTATTTGGAATATGTTGGACTTCACAAATCTGTATGTCTCTTTCCTTCCTCAGATTTGGGAATTTTCTGGCCATTCTTTCTTTTTTTTTTTTTTTTTAAATTTTATTGTTATGATAGTCACCATACAGTACATCATTGGTTTTTGATGTGGTGATCGACGATCCATTATTTTCGTATAACACCCAGTGCTCCATGCAGTACGTGCCCTCCTTAATACCCATCACTTGGCTAACCAATCCCCCCTCCCC
>NW_027869993.1:0-251 GCF_054177405.1 Leptonychotes weddellii | reverse complement strand
CCACCCAGGCGCCCCTTTATTTATTTATTTTTTAAAAGATTTTATTTATACATTTGAGAGAGACAGAGACAGAGCACAAGCAGGGGGAGAGGCAGAGGGAGAGGGAGAAGCAGGCTCCCTGCTGAGCTGGGAGCCCGATGTGGGGCTCGATCCCAGGACCTGGAGATCATGACCTGAGCTGAAGGCAGACGCTTAACCAACCGAGCCACCCAGGAGTCCCCCTATATTTAATTTCTTAAAGGGAATTTCAA
>NW_027869992.1:0-251 GCF_054177405.1 Leptonychotes weddellii | reverse complement strand
AAGCCATATCTGTATTTCTGATTCATAAGCCTAAGTTAATGGCTGAGAAATGACTTGCTCAGGAATAAACACACACACACACACACACACACACACACAGAATAATGAAGAAACAAAAACACCAGGTGACATGAAGTTTTTAGAGTATGTAAATACTCAAATGAACTTCAGCTTTATTAAGGGAGCTCAAAAATATGTTTGTTAGAGGAAAACTGTAGACCTCAAATTGAGATGTATGAAATGACCAGTGT
>NW_027869991.1:0-251 GCF_054177405.1 Leptonychotes weddellii | reverse complement strand
TCCATGGCATCCCATGGGATGTTTTCTTTCCCAGGGGGAAGAGGAAGGAGTTAAGCTGAGGCTGCATGTAAGTATGGAGGGGGTGATCCCTGAGACCCTGAGACAGTGTAGACGGGACCCCTCGGGGAACTCACTCACGCCACAGCTCCTCCTTTGGTTTCATCTCCTGTGAGTCTGACCACAATCTGTCTGTCCTGCCTCAGGCAGTGACAGTCCCCAGGGCTCTCTCTGCTCCTAAAGGTGAGACCCTG
>NW_027869990.1:0-251 GCF_054177405.1 Leptonychotes weddellii | reverse complement strand
ATCATGACCTGAGCTGAAACCAAGAGTTGGACACTCAACTGAATGAGCCACTCCAGCACTCTGATAATAATTTAACTTTGTACTAATTCCCAAACTCTACTTTTTTATTTCCCTCCCCACCATGTTATGTTTTTGATGTTGTATTTCACATGTTTTTATTTTGTTCTCCTTAACTATTGTAGTTTTAATTAATTTTACTGTTTTTGTCTTTTCAACTTCATAGTGGCTTTATAAATGATTAATCCACTGCC
>NW_027869989.1:0-251 GCF_054177405.1 Leptonychotes weddellii | reverse complement strand
AAAATATAGGGAACTCCTGAAACTCAACAACAAAAAACAAACAGTCCAATTAAAAAATGTCAAAGGACTCGAATAGATATTTCTCTAAAGAAGATGTACTAATGGCCAGTAAGCACATGAAAAGTTGCTCAACATCACTCATCATTAGGGGAGTGCAAATCAAAGCTACAATGACATATCACCTCACACCCCCTAGGATATCCACTACCATAAAAATAGAAAACGAGTGTTGGCGAGGATGTGGAAAAACT
>NW_027869988.1:0-251 GCF_054177405.1 Leptonychotes weddellii | reverse complement strand
CCAACCACTGCCACTCCCAGATGCTTCCACCAGCACTCAACCTTCCTAAACCCCGTATGTATCCTCTCTCTCCCACCCAAGAGAATCACATCACCCCAAAACGCACACGCCTGATGTGTCCTGGCTTGTGGCTCATCATGGCCATCAGACTCTTCCACAATCTGTTCCCATCCTGCCCTCCAAACTTTCCAGTCCCCCTGCCCCGCCAGATTGGCCACGTCATTCCTGCCTCTGGTCACTGTCTGCTCTTC
>NW_027869987.1:0-251 GCF_054177405.1 Leptonychotes weddellii | reverse complement strand
ACTGTGCATCTACCACTCAGAGAATGAGGCAACGGAGAATTCTTTTTTTTTAAATTTTATTATGTTATGTTAATCACCATACATTACATCATTGGTTTTTGATGTAGTGTTCCATGATTCATTATTTGCATATAACATCCAGTGCTCCATGCAGTACGTGCCCTCTTTAATACCCATCACCAGGTTAACACACCCCCCCAACCCCCTCCCCTCTAGAACCCTCAGTTTCTTTCTCAGAGCCCATAGTGTCT
>NW_027869986.1:0-251 GCF_054177405.1 Leptonychotes weddellii | reverse complement strand
TAGAATAATATAATGTGGTTTGTAACCAAAGGAGAGAGACACTAGGAGAAGCTTAGTGTGAGATTTTCACTAGTTGTATAATCTATGAAATCTAGTGGAAGAAACTATTCAAAGCTTTGAAGTTTGGGCTTGTCTAGAAGTTGGTAAAAACAGAAGTTCAAAACTGGTCCATTGACCCCCATGGTAATAATAAGGCAAATAGGCAAAGGCGTTGTAGATACCTAAAATAGCATTCAAGAGAAAGGTCCTAA
>NW_027869985.1:0-251 GCF_054177405.1 Leptonychotes weddellii | reverse complement strand
GCTCTGGCAAAATCTTTTTTCTTGGGGAGGAGGCCCTTGCAATGGAGAAATGCTCTGGGAATACTTCACAATGATTATTCTTCCTTTGCAGCTGCCTGAGCCATGAGGGGGTCTTTCTCAGATCTTCATCATGGGAACCTGGTGAGGTTTTAGGAGGTAAAGCCCACAAAAATGTGAGGGCCTCCCCAAACCATGGCCCCCTAGGAGTTTCTCACTCTCAAGCTAGTCCACCTCAGCCTCCAGCAATTCCT
>NW_027869984.1:0-251 GCF_054177405.1 Leptonychotes weddellii | reverse complement strand
CTCTAGAGAATGTGTTCTATAAGCTGCTCACTAGTTGATATGCTGTCATTCTGCTTGATTCTCCAGACAGGGTCAAAGGACCTTAGATCACCTTAAAGAAGTTGAACTTCAAAGAGCCCCAGTGGGAGGGAATGAAACACCTAGTTCAGGTAACTGAAGCTAGGTCATTTCCTTGTATTGCAATGTGTGCTGACTGCCCACTCTGATGCTTGTCCATCTATATTACAGCCCTCAGCCCCTGGCTGAACCTT
>NW_027869983.1:0-1801 GCF_054177405.1 Leptonychotes weddellii | reverse complement strand
TATAGACTTTCCCTACTTGAATCATTAACCTCCTTTACCAGTAACAAGTACAGACTTTGTCATCTTTCTGACGGAACCCTTTTAAACCTTAGTCTTCCTTACCCTTGTTCTGTGGTGGTCCCCCTGACCACCACCAGTATTTAAGAGGAAATCTTCCAAATGTATAAGGATAAGAAAATAATATTTTTAAGGATTTGAACAAGAAAAAGTCTTATGTCCTAAGGATACTGTTTCTTCAAGATACTTTTCATCCTTTTTTCCCATCTCTGTACTGTCAGAATGTTCTTTTTTTTTTTTTCTTTCTTCTTCATCTCCTTTATTTTGCCTGTCCCCACTCTCCCCCACTCCGGCAACCACCAGTATGTTCTCTGCATTTTAGCATCTGTGTTTTGTTTAGATTTCACATAGAAGTGAAGTCATACAGTATTTGTCTTCCTCTGACTTACTTCACTTAGCACAATCCCCTCCAGAATGTTCTTTCTTAAGTAATTTGGGGATTGTGGGAGTTGAAGAATCATTGGTTCCTGGGTGCCACCGTGTTCCCTCACATTTTATTGTAAAGGTACTTTTAAGTAAGATTTGCTCTCCTAAAATTAGCTCAGCTTAGTAGAATTATCGCAGTTGTATTTTCCTAATCTAATATTTATGTCTGATTTCAAAAGTGAATACAGAGCCCTGCCTTAAAAAATTGAAAATGTAACCTGAAAGGATATATTTAAGACACACATTCATACTGAAGAAGGACCTGGGTGAGTTCTAGTCCCCCTAAAACATCTGGGGTGGTTATTAACCACTGTATACTTTGGTGTGAGTCAGGTGAGTGGAGTGGTTTAAAGTATTTGACATTATTGCCAAAAATTTTAAAATGGAAAAAAAAATGCGTCTGTTACAGAAAAATTATATGCAAAACTTCGCAGTAATCAGTCTGTTCTAATGTGAGGTCTCCTTGGTTATTTTAGATCTATGTGAGCCTTATCCATTAACTTACTCTTTTCCTTTTCTGAAAGACCAAATATAACTGTTAATGGCAGGTTTCCCTTATTTACATAACAGATAACCAGGACTAATTGATCCCAGGAATGATATTTTTTAAATATCTTTTCATCCGGGCGCCTGGGTGGCTCAGTTGGTTAAGCGACTGCCTTCGGCTCAGGTCATGATCCTGGAGTCCCGGGATCGAGTCCCGCATCAGGCTACCTGCTTGGCAGGGAGTCTGCTTCTCCCCCTGACCCTCCTCCCTCTCATGCTCTCTGTCTCTCATTCTCTCTCTCTCTCAAATAAATAAAATCTTTAAAAAAAATAAAAATAAAAAAATAAAAATCTTTTCATCCTTATAATTGAATGTCTTTGTAGATGATAATATCACTTGTGATGATACTTAGTTCTAAAACTTAGCAGGCACCGTGGGGGCACCTGGGTGGCTCAGTTGGTTAAGTGTCATCTTGGTTTGGGCTCAGGTCATGATCTCAGGGTTGTGCGATCAAGCCCCGTGTCTGGCTCTGTGCTGAGCGTGGAGCCTGCTTGAGATTCTCTCTCTCTGCCTCTGCCCCTCCCCCACACACTCGCCCTCTCTCTCAAATCTTTAAAAAAAAACCAAAAAACTTAGCAGACACCTGACCCCTTGATTCTCTGTTTTTAAAAATGTGTTTATTTAATATATTCATTACAAGGGCTCAACTGGAGACTATTAAAAAAGAGAAAAATTACCCCACGGCTTGAAATAACAGAGTCCTATGCAGACCATCTAGGGAGAAATAAAAAGACAACATAGGGAGTGGGGCTGGACAGCCAGGGTCAGGGC
>NW_027869982.1:0-251 GCF_054177405.1 Leptonychotes weddellii | reverse complement strand
GAAAGGATTTTCTTGGTCAACAGCATAGCCATAGAAGAAAAAAAAATACCAAGATGGGGAAAAAAACCCAATGGATCTTATCTGGGGCCAATTTCCTTATTAAAGAAGTGCGTACAACAGACACATGAAAAAGTGCTCAATATCGCTCAGCATCAGGGAAATCCAAATCAAAACCTCAATGAGATACCACCTCACACCAATCAGAATGGCTAGAATTTACAAGTCAGGAAACGACAGATGTTGGCGGGGAT
>NW_027869981.1:0-251 GCF_054177405.1 Leptonychotes weddellii | reverse complement strand
ACTGCCAGGGACCTACTCAGTACGGATATTAGTACGATGTCAGATCTAGAGTTTGGAACCATCATTTAAAGATACTAGCTGGGCTTGAGAAAAGCATGGAAGTTATTAGAGAAACCCTTTCTGGAGAAATAAAAGAACTAAAATCTAACCAAGACAAAATCAAAAAGGTTATTAATGAGGTGCAATAAAAAATGGGGGCGCTAACTGCTAGAATAAATGAGGCAGAAGAGAGAATCAGTGATATAAAAGAC
>NW_027869980.1:0-251 GCF_054177405.1 Leptonychotes weddellii | reverse complement strand
TTGTTTCTTTTGTTAAGTACCAGATAAATTAGTCAGTGTGTGTTTAAAGATCGCATTGTACAAAATAAGTTAACTCTAGATTCTCAGAAGTGTTGAGAATAAGGGCACCTGGGTGGCTCAGTTGTTAAGAATCTGCCTTCGGCTCAGGTCATGATCCCAGGGTCCTGGGATCGAGCCCCACATTGGGCTCCCTGCTCCGCGGGAAGCCTGCTTCTCCCTTTCCCACTCCCCCTGCTTGTGTTCCCTCTCTC
>NW_027869979.1:0-251 GCF_054177405.1 Leptonychotes weddellii | reverse complement strand
TCCTATCACATACATGTTATTGAAAAAAAAGCCTGCTTTTTTTCTCCCTCTCACTGTGGCAGGCACATCTTCCCAGGCCAGCACATATATGTCTATTAAAATCCTCCTGTCCCCATCATATATTTGCAGTTCCCAAAGATTTAGGGAATGAATAGCAACAAATATATTCCAATAGCCCCAAGGGAGAATCTAGGAAAGGAGGCACTTTTACAAAAGACTTCAGGGGCACCTGGGTGGCTCAGTTGGTTGGG
>NW_027869978.1:0-251 GCF_054177405.1 Leptonychotes weddellii | reverse complement strand
AGGCCAGGTTGTGGAATGAACTATCCATATAAAGACTGGTATTCCCTATAATGATGCCAGGAATTTGGGTGCAGAGGAAGACTGTGAGTTAATGGGACAAGCTCCTTAAGTGACCAAAAAAATCAGTGACAATAAAAAGAAATCCAAATATCATAATTCTCACAAGAGGAGAGGTTTGAGTATGGCCAAAAAAACAGCAGTCAGGATCTAGGAGATTGCACGCCCTAAGGCAAATGGGATATAGAAAAAAG
>NW_027869977.1:0-251 GCF_054177405.1 Leptonychotes weddellii | reverse complement strand
AAGCCAGTATGTTGGTCCATTGCTTCCGATGGTGACACTCTCTATCCCAAGGCTGTTCACTATATATTCATTATTGAAAAGATAGAAAAAAAAAATAGTCCTTCTGCTCATAGGTGGGGGAAACTGTAAAGACCCATGGAGAACTGTCTACCAACAGCACTTGCATTTTATTCACTAGTGTATTGTTTGTGTTGAATAAAAAATAAAAACAGAAGTTTTGCCTTTTATAAGTCCATTTCTAGAAATTTACT
>NW_027869976.1:0-251 GCF_054177405.1 Leptonychotes weddellii | reverse complement strand
ACCCCGGAGCCCTGGTGCTTATCGGAGTCTGAGGAGTAGTACAGCAGACCCCGGGGAGGGCTCCCTGGCTGCTGCTGGATCCAGTAGATGTTAGAGCCGCCAACACTGATGTCCCTGCTCAGGGTGCAGGTGAGTCTGTCTGTCGTTCCCAGAGATGCAGAGAGGGAGGGCGGCCGGGTCAGCACGGGCTGGGACAGGGAACCATCAGAATGAAGAGAAGGGATTGGGTGCATGTGGTTGAGGAGCTGAGC
>NW_027869975.1:0-251 GCF_054177405.1 Leptonychotes weddellii | reverse complement strand
CCGGAGCCCCCTCCCTGTCTCTCCCCACCTAGCCTCGCCTGTCCCTTCCTCAGTTGAGGAGCTCAGGTGGCAATGTGAGCTACTGGGTTCGGGGGCCTAGGTTTCACCTGCCACACTGGGCCACGTCGGCAGCACACAGCTGGGCACAGCAGAACTAGGATGGCGTCTGTGCTGCCCTGGTGGACGCAGGTGCAGAGTGTACATCGGAACGCCACACGGCGAAGGCGATCAGAGCGCGGTTGGCAAGAGTG
>NW_027869974.1:0-251 GCF_054177405.1 Leptonychotes weddellii | reverse complement strand
ATGAATGTGGAACCTGACTCAGGCTCGATCCCACGACCCTGAGATCATGACCCAAGCTGGAACCAAGAGTCACATGCCCAAACGACTGCACCACCCAGGCACCCCTAAAATTCCAGGCTTTTAAGTCCTCCTGGTTGTAAGAACTCATGAAATTCTGCCCTCTCACTTTCAAAGCCAAATGATACAGGGATTTATCTTCTTCATGTGGGCTCACCGGCATGAGAGTCTGTTTCTTGCCCTTCTCCCCGCCA
>NW_027869973.1:0-1801 GCF_054177405.1 Leptonychotes weddellii | reverse complement strand
TTTTAATAGTAGTATACCTCAAAGTTGTTTTTCTTTCTCTAATATCCACCCAAATTCTTTGCCTCCAACATGGCTTCTCGCTTGCTTTCTGACCCTACTCTGTCTTGTTATGACCTCTTACCCTTATCTTTATTTCTGTTTCTTGAGTAGAAAGAGAGGGATAGAAAGTGGCAGAAGAGAAGGTGAAAGATGATGGAGTAGGAGAAAAAAGTGTTTGAAGCAGATCCCATGTAGCATTTATCTTGTGTCTATCTTAATGTCTCCTTAATTTAAAAAATTGCACTTTGGGGTACCTGGCTGATTCAGTCAGTAGAGCATATAACTCTTGATCTTGGGGTCATGAGTTTGAGCCTTATGTTGACGGTAGAGATTACTTAAACATTTTTTTTTTTTTAAGTAGGCTGCACATCCAGTGTGGAGCCCAATGCAGAGCTTCAACTCAGAATCCTGAGATCAAGACCTGAGCTGAGATCAAGAATTGGATGCTTTAACTGACTAAACCACCCAAGAGCCTCTAAAAAATTTTTTTTAATTGCACTGTTGGGACATCTGTGTGGCTCAATTGGTTAAGCTTCTGCCTTTGGCTCAGGTCATGATTCCAGGGTGTTGGGATCAGGTCCCACGTGGAGCTCCCTGCTCAGCGGGGAGCCTGCTTCTCCCTCTGCCTGCAGCTCCCCCCACTTGTGCGCACTCTCTCTCTCTCTGACAAATAAAATCTTTTAATAAAATTATACTATGAATCAAGTGTTTTAGTTCCTTCAAGAGAGATGTAGGTATTTGATCCCTAAAGCTAATTCAATTTGGGGAAAATTTTGTGAAAAATAATATAAAACTATGAATACAAATTTAAGTTCAAAAGTGAATGTTATCAGGCTTCTGATTCTAGTTTATATGGAGAATAACAAAAGAATCTTTCTGAATCATAGTAAGAGCAATATCAACAAAAACAGATTAAGTAACATAATTTCCTAACAGGATAATGAAGAATAGTAGATACAATAAAGGCTTGATAAACTGATTTCCAGAGAAAAGCAAGTGCTGCCTAGTTGAACAGAGGACCATAGCAGCTTCCCTACCTGAGGAATAGTTGTTGGTCTGGATATGGGTGGATGGAGATGTGGGTCTGTTGTTGGTGAAGAGACTCTGCAGGGGCAAAAAGAAAACAGCTGAGTTTTACATGATACTGAGATGGCAGGAGATGTTTAAATCTGGAAGAGTCCAAACAAAGAACAAATTGCTCAGTCATATAATTTTCCCTATCTGAATATTACTAGCCATGAACATTAATTACTAGCATGAATATTAAAGCCATGGAGGAGGGGCTGAGAAGCTGAGAAAAATCACATATTCTTGTGTTCCTTGGATCACAGAGCACTGCCAAAGTTGAATTCAAAGGTAACAAAAATGTCTTAAACTGAATCCCTGCCTTCTTGCAGTTGAAATATGGGCAAGATTAAAAAGACAGTGGTGATACAGGAGAAGGCAAACAGGGCTAATCACAGGTGAACTCAGTAACTAAAGCTGTCGTATGGTTCCAGTTTACTTTGACTCCATAAGGATTCTTTTTTTATTTTTTATTTATTTTATTTTATTTATTTTTATTATGTTATGTTAATCACCATACATTACCTCATTAGTTTTTGATGTAGTGTTCCATGATTCATTTTTTGCATGTAACACCCAGTGCTCCATTCAGTACGTGCCCTCTTTAATACCCATCACCAGGCTAACCCATCCCCCCACCCCCCTCCCCTCTAGAACCCTCAGTTTGTTTCTCAGAGTCCATAGTCTCTCATGGTTC
>NW_027869972.1:0-251 GCF_054177405.1 Leptonychotes weddellii | reverse complement strand
TAAACCCCAAATCTCTTATGTTCCCTCGACCAAGGCCAGACTGTGAGCCAGAGCTGAAGAGTTTCCTGAAGTGACTCAGGATACATGTTCGCTGAATTCCAACTTACCATCCCGGCTTCTAAGATTTGTATCAGTCTGGCCATGTGCTTGTTGGTGAGGACCAGGCCAAATGCTGGATGAAACTAGCCCCATGAGAACATCCTAAAAGATTTAGAGAAACAAACCCCTAAAACTTTGGCAAGATTCTAGAA
>NW_027869971.1:0-251 GCF_054177405.1 Leptonychotes weddellii | reverse complement strand
CAGGAGGACAGGTGGACTCCGCCAGATACTTCCATCGAGCACCATGGAAGCTACAAAGAGTGTGATCTAACAACAACGTCAATAATAGTAATCGTAACAGTGACAGCAGCTACTATTGAGCACTCTGGCCAGGACCAGATTTAGTGCTTTACACAGATTCTCTCATTTACTCCTTACCGCAGTCCTAGGAGATGACTTTCTTTATCATCCTCCTTCTACAGAGAAGGAAGCTGAGGTTAAGTGCTTCCCCC
>NW_027869970.1:0-251 GCF_054177405.1 Leptonychotes weddellii | reverse complement strand
GAACACATAACACAGTGATACAGCCTCGAACACAAACCCTCGGTCACCCCCAGCAGCACACCCCCTCCCCGCCAAACCCAGGCCCACCTGCAGCTGCTTGGGAGGCTCAAAGTCCAGCCTCCTCTTTGTGGGGGCTGGTCTGGCCCATGGGAGCTTGAGAGGGGGCCCCCTCCTCCCCGCATCATCAGTTCCTTGTGGGGTGAGCTTCCCCGCATCCCCAGCCATGGAGGGGTAGGAGGGAATGTCTGAGT
>NW_027869969.1:0-251 GCF_054177405.1 Leptonychotes weddellii | reverse complement strand
TCTCGCTATGATTTCCCTGTCCCCTCTTTGTTAAGTCTTTCTGTACTGGACCCTCCCACACTGAAAGTCTTTTACAACAGAACTGCCAGACTGATCTTTCTAGAACATGACTTTTACCACTTCCCTCCTCAGAAACTCCCTATCACCTACAGCAGTGGTTTCTAAGCCTTTCTCCTTTTAAAGTCAATGAATCTTTGTTTAACTGGAATTTTTCTCAGGAGCCCAGTATGCAGAGTAGACCAATTTGGAGA
>NW_027869968.1:0-251 GCF_054177405.1 Leptonychotes weddellii | reverse complement strand
TACTTTCTTTGGTTGGACACAGCCTGTTAATCCCATCCATGATTTTTTTTTGTTTGTTTTAGCTATTGTACTTGTCCACTTAAGATCTCTATTTGATTGCTTTCTTAAGCTTCCATATCTCTTCTGAAATTATCCATTACTTTATTGTAACTATCTGTAACATTTTCATATTATTTTTATAAAGTGCAGCTTTTTTTTTCCAGCTTTATTGATATAATTGACAGGTAATATTTGTTGATGGACACTTGAGT
>NW_027869967.1:0-251 GCF_054177405.1 Leptonychotes weddellii | reverse complement strand
TTGGTAATTAACTCAATCTTCAGTGTCTCTCCCCTCCCTTGGTCACAGCAATTCAAATAGCAAACTGGATTCAAGAGATGGGGAGCTAGCAGAGAACTGAATAGTTTCTCTTCTTACCTTATTGATGAAAAGAGCTGAAAATCGTTTTTTAATCTATCACCATACCACAAAAATTGTAGTCAAATTTCAGACATTTTTGCCTAGTAATTATAAGTGCTAAATAGAGCAGAACTAGAATGTATGTCTACAAA
>NW_027869966.1:0-251 GCF_054177405.1 Leptonychotes weddellii | reverse complement strand
TAAAACTAATGATGTAATGTATGGGGATTAACATAACAATAAAAAATTTTTTAAAAAAAAGAATATCCTTTTCAGGCTTGCACAGAAAACAACACACTGCAGTTCGGTAAATAGGCTACCACCGGGGCATCTAAATTTAATTACTGAGTCACAGTGAGTTTTACAGATGGAATTCTGCAAATTGATATGTTAGTGAGACATGAGTTAAGTAACTACGGAGCCCCATTTGTAATCCCCATAACTCAAAGAGC
>NW_027869965.1:0-251 GCF_054177405.1 Leptonychotes weddellii | reverse complement strand
CAGCAACCCTCAGTTTGTTTCCTGCGATTAAGAATTCCTCATATCAGTGAGATCATATGATACATGTCTTTCTCTGTTTGACTTATTTCGCTCAACATAATACCCTCCAGTTCCATCCACGTCGTTGCAAATGGCAAGATCTCATTCCTTTTGATGGCTGCATAATATTCCATTGTATATATATACCACCTCTTCTTTATCCATTCATCTGTCGATGGACATCTTGGCTCTTTCCACAGTTTGGCTATTGT
>NW_027869964.1:0-251 GCF_054177405.1 Leptonychotes weddellii | reverse complement strand
CACCAAATCCGTGGGCCTAATGTTGAAGTAGCCCAGCCATTCTCCACTATCAGAGGAATGATCTGATGTAGCACCCACTCTTCATGAGAACAAGAGCAGCTGCTCTGAAAGAGCCTTACAGGAACGATAAAGAAGCAAGTAAGACACAGACACGAAAACATGTTTATTCATGTATGTTCAGTAGCAAGACCACAGGTACATCCCTTGCTTGGTTTTGGTATGTGAACACTTTATTCACAAAACAAGGGAAG
>NW_027869963.1:0-251 GCF_054177405.1 Leptonychotes weddellii | reverse complement strand
AGTCTTACCAGAGCCACAGCATCCTAGATTTAGAAGGAGCTTGGTGGGCATATTATTGTCCCCACCCAAGCATGGATCACCAAGCCAGAGGTGAGGAGGCTGCCGCAGTTTCCTCCTGTGTAGAGTGGGGGCCGTGGTGGTCGTCTGCGTCCTTCCAGGCCTGGGCATGCTGCCTGGAAGGTCCAGAGGTGGCTTCTTGTCAGACTAGCTAGCTGTTCCAGTGAGGTCAGTACCCAGAGAGGTCTGAGTTA
>NW_027869962.1:0-1801 GCF_054177405.1 Leptonychotes weddellii | reverse complement strand
TTCCCTTCCCTTCCCTTCCCTTCCCTTCCCTTCCCTTCCCTTCCCTTCCCTTCCCTTCCCTTCCCTTCCCTTCTTTCTTTCTCAGAGAGAGTGAGAGCATGAGCACAGGTGAGCACGAGTGCAGGGTGGGGGCAGGAGGAGGAGGGGAAGAGGGGGTGGGAGAGGAAGAAGGAAAGAATCCCAAGCAGCCTCTGCGCTGAACATGGTGCTCAATTCCATGACCCTGAGATCGTGACCCAAGCTGAAACCAAGAGTCAGACCCTTAACCAACGGAGCCACCCAGCTGCACCCCTAGGAGATTTTTCCTAGTCCACGCTATGGAGAGTAGGAAGCCTTCAACCATTTACAAACTCCCAACTCAATTGTATTATACAAACACAAGCATTTTTTCCATTTCTGGGGGCTTAGCCCAAAACTCAAAGCTTGGTTTCTCTCTTCTGCTGCATTATTTCTTTCTAAGGTGATGGGCATAAAATTCCTTAGCTATTACATGAAGAGGGAGAAGGATCATGGGTTGAAATATGGGAAAATATTATCTTGCTCTATTAACTAACACTGCCGTGTGGTATATTTGAAAGTTGTCAAAGCAGTAGATCCTAAAAGTTCTCATCACAAGGAAAAATACATGTTTTTGCACCTATATGAAATGATGGATGTTAGCTAAACTTATTGTGATAATCATTTTACAATATATGTAAGTCAAGTCAAGATGCTCTGTATATACCTTACACTTACATAGTGCTATATGTCTGTTATATCTCAATAAAGCTAAAAGAAAAAAATATATATATATACTATCCTGTTACAGAAGAAATAGTGTCCAGAAGAAGAGACTGCTTATCAGACTACATCTGGAATGCTTTAGGTGTTGCTGTGTATGGCACCTTAGAAGGAACATATTCATCCAAAGAATACCCAGTGTGGGAAGGGATTCTGAATCATATTATATGAATATAATCAATAAGACTTCTGTACAACATTTAGCATCAAAGACTGAGAATGTAAGAGTCAAGATAGGCTAACTTATGCTGGGATAATAACTGACCTCAAAAATCTTGGTGGCTTACAACAATGAAAATTTATTTTTTGCTCATGTTACACGTCCATTATGGTTCAGTCTTTTGTAGGGAGGTGAGGTCATCCTTACTGTGGGACCTAAGCCATTTTGCTGGCCATTGTGCAAAGAGAAAGGGGACAATGGGAACCCCAGCTCTTAAAGTTTCTGCTTTCATTTGCCAAAGTAAGTCATGTGGCCACTCTTGAGATAACAGGATTGGGGGGGGCTGTTTCATGAAGGGAAATCAGAACATTTCATGGACAGAAATATAATCTACTATGTGGAAAGTCCCGTGTCATCCTCTTTGGGGATCCTCTGTGGCTCATCTAACTCCCAGGAATTTGCATAGTGCAAAATGAGATCTAGTAGATGGCACAGTAATATTCAATACATATTAGCTATTATTATTATTATATTCCATTAAGAAGGTAAAATTCTTTCCATATGTTACCTATCTATAAATCTTTTGAGACTGAACAGGAGAGCTTTCTGGTATTTCTTACTTAAGCAGCAAAAAACACACTGGCGTGCTAGTTTCTAGCAGGATACCACATTACTTAAGGAATGGCCGAGTAATTCAGAATATTTAGCGAGAAGCTTCCAGGTGCCTGGCTGGCTCAGCCAGTAGAGCATGTGGCTCTTGATCTCAGGATCATGAGTTCGAGTCCCACATTGGGTGTAGAGATTGCTTAAATAAATAAACTTAAAAAAAGAGAGAAGCTCTTTAAAAAGGGGGGGGGGGGC
>NW_027869961.1:0-13162 GCF_054177405.1 Leptonychotes weddellii | reverse complement strand
ACTAGAGCTTAAACAAGAGATCACCCCACTCCATCATGCTGACTGAAGACATCTAAATGAATTCCAGTGGAGAGATCCATAAGCTCCATGAAAGGAGTTTGTCCATTTTTGTATATAACTCCTTCTGCCAAGAATAGTCCCTGCACATGAAGTAGGCATGGTTAGAAATTATGCCCTTGTAGTAGGAATGTGACCAGGGACCAGCTAAGAATCAAGATGGAAGGATAGAGACTTGGAAACAAACTGAACGGGACAGGGGAGTGTGTGAATTTTAGAATCTAACAGACCCACACTGAGCTTTGATACTATTGTCCTTGTTCTCCCTGAGCTACAGACCCATCACAAAGTGGAAGGCTTAGTAAGGTCCACATCAAATGAAAATGTAGACCTCTTTTCAGATGGGGGTGTAGGATATGCTTCTAGCAGAGGCATTAGGACTTTGCAAGAAATAAGATCCATGTAGTTTCCAGCTTTGGTTGCTTAAAAATTCAGTTTCTCATAAAGGAGGGAAGATTCATGTGCTCACCAGCCCAGGAAAATAGAAAGCCTCCTCTCTTCTACCTACACAAGATTCCCCTCCACTTGTTCCCAGGACCTCCCACAGAAGGTCCCCAGTGTCTTACAAAATGAACTGCTTTCCCTTGAGGTCTTGAGGCATTTAGGAAGTCCTAGCAGATCATCAGAATTTGGAAGCCAGCCAATAACTTTTCTGTGAATTAAGACCAAGTGGGACTTAGAACTCCCATGAATCCATTGGGAAATGAGAAATCAAGAGACTCTGTGTTGTGGAAGAGTAGAAGTAACTAAATACCAGAGTGGTTATAAGAAGCATACTTCTTTCCCATCTCCTGGATGGTCTGACAGCTTTCTGGAATATGCTGTGGAGACTCAGACTCTCAGCTTCCAAGCCTGGTGTGGCACTTTAACATTTTAATCAAAGTTCTTGGTGAGAGAGCATCTAAGATGATTAAATGTGCAAAAAGCATGGAGTTGGAATGGCTACCCAAACCAGACAAATGCAGGAGGAGGAGGAGAAATGTGGACAAAAAAAGTATTTACATAGGACAGGTGCACAAAAGATCCAGGGAAGCACACCTTACAAACCCTGGGTTTTCATCCAGGCCAAAAATAAGAACAAAACAAAAAAATAGCAGCAAGACAGAAGTCTGGGATGATTTGCAGTACAAATAGGAGGGAACAGATTCTCTACTGACCCGTCCCTGCAGAAGCCTCCTCTAGAGGGATGTGTTATATCTGGACAGCGGGCGGGCCTGCCTGTACATCCTCCCTCCTCACATGTGTCCTCAGCCTGTGAATGCAGCTTCTCAGGGTCCTCATGTTGGAGGTGGGTAGCTACAGGAGCCCGCATGCCCTCTTGCTTGTCTCTTCACCTCTGGACCTTCCAGAAACAGTAGGGCTGGCTTCCTGTTTTTCTTAAAGTGTAGAAGCCAGCTCTACTCAAGTCACTCCCCATCTCTGATCAGTGGCTCCCTGTTGTCCACAAACCAATGTCTAATTTCCCTCCTGAGAAATCCTCCAGCATCCCCATTCCCACTCACTTTTCATTATTCCATCCTTTAGATGTCAGCAAAAATGGGTTGCTTAACTGCTTAGCTTTTCCCCAGTGACCTTGAGTTTCCAGTTTCTGGGAATTCTATTCTGGGTGATGCCCACTCAAGTTGAGTGCCCTTCTCCCATGATACTTCAGCAATAAAGCAAGCTCTAACTGCTGATTCCCAGATGCCATTGAGTCAGAGCTGCTAGGGATGAGGCATGTAAAACTACATAAATCTATAGGTTTTGTCTCTCCAGGTGACCGATAATCAGCATGATTATGGAAATAGTGATTATTGGTTTCCTTTGTTATCTGAGGATTGTCAAACCTGGCCCATGCCGAGCACTGGATGAATTGTGGATATGGTCCCATTATGCAGCTGGGTACCTGGTATTCTTCTGCAAAAGAGGCAGGAAAGTAAAAACAGACCAAGTGACCTGCCTAGGGCTGTCCCATGGTTGTTAAGGCTGAAACTTGAACCCAGGGCTGCTTGACCACAAGTTCTGTTCCTAAAACCTCACACTGCTGATCCGACGGGAGATTGCCTACTCTCAGAAGGCTCGCAGCACCTGCCCCGTTCTGCTTTGCCCTATGATGGGTGTGTGTGCACCTGTGTTCTTCTAGTGCCCTAGCTCCTGACAAGTGAGCGCTTCCCCTGCCTCAGCTCTGTCTTCCCCTTCCCACCCCCAGCATTTCACCCACAGTTAGGTACATCAGATTCTCAGTAAATGTTGAATTGAATTATTTAACCAGTCTTTCCCAAGACCACCTATGGTTGTACTTTAGAGATTCTTTTTTTCAGAAAAAAAGTGAAAGAACTTTCTCAGTCTGGTGCAGTAACTTTTCTCAAGGTTCTGCGTGAATATTCACATGGCTACAGCACTTCATTACAAGCGAGGCGGTTATCAGTGTATTCTTCTGTTCTTTTCCTGTGTAAATAAGCAACGTAGAAAAAGGGTTCCAAGTTCAAAATCGGTATTTTAGAAAGGTGGAAAAAGGCAAGTCCCTTAATGTTGCTGAGTCTTAGGATTTTCCAGATGGAGGAATTCAAATTATCTTAGAGCATAAGTGAAAGGGAAAATGCTTTGAAAGCCTCCTGAGGAAAAATGGATGATCCTACACATGGACAACAAAGAAAAGATGCCAGTGATGGACAAGAAGGTTTTGCCACGTCTGCGCTGTGGCCCCTTTGGGTTCCTATAGTGTGCAACAGCACAGATCTGATGTTGTCATCTGATTTGAAACTCTGGTCAGCCTCTTACTGGTGTGAACCTAGATCAGTTCTCATACTTCTCTAAATCTGAGTTTCTTCATCAGGAAAATAACAATGATAGGAATCTTATCAGTTATGGTGAAGACTCAAGAAGTTCATGTGTGTGGTTTGAACTGAATGTCACCTAAAATTCATGGTGAAACCCTAGCCCCCAATGGGATGGTGTTGGAGGTGGGGCCTTGGGGAGATACCCTTATACGAAGAGATCAGTGTTCTTGCTTTCCAATTGGTGAGAACGCAGCAGGGAGGCGGCCATCTGCAAGCCAAGAAGAGTGCACTCCCCAGAAACCAGCCATGCTTGCTCTTGGACTCCCAGCCTCCAGAACCATGGAAAAATATACTCTTGAGGCTCCCGTGGGCTGTAATATTTTTATGGCAGCCCAAACTGACTGAAAGCATGCAAAGTACTTAGCTCTGTGTCCCGGGGAGACATAGTAAACACGTAATCATAATACTAGTAATGCTACTTGTAGAAGTCATAATAATGGTGGACTGCTTGTTATTTTGGTCTCCTTGGAGTCCTATAGTTGGCTATAGTATCTGGCAAGTGTTCCTCATGCAAGTTTTGTAGAAAAAGAACTATTTTGAGGATGAGACATGTATTCCTTGCCATTTTTTTCCTTCTCATTTAACCAAACATAAGGTAACAGTTTAGAAGTCTGATTTATTACAAACGTATGTTTTATTTTTCATGCCAGACCAATTGAACTATCAACTCCACTTAGCATGCTAGCAAAGGCAGCCTGTCTGTGGACAAAGAAAATGCAATCATATAAATTCAAAACGGCAATTCTTTCCAAGCCAGGGGGCATTCTGAAATAAAAAGGTTGCTTGCACAAGAGGATCTAAGATGCTTCCTATCTCTTGCTCGGTCCCCTGTTCTTCATGCTTCCAAGTCGAACATCATGATGTTCTACTGGTCAGAGCTGAAGCCATGTGCTCTGGAACACTTGGAGCATCTGGACACCAAGCCCAGAACCCTGCATGAAGTGACTAGAACATTGTTCATCCCAGGTGATGCTGTTACCATATGGTGGAACAGGATAAGAGCAGAAGGGCTTAAAAATTCGAGAAGTAAAACAAATCCAGCATCAGCTGCCACTGGCACAACTCCCTTAACCCCTGCCCCCCCCCCCAGTGTTGAGGGTCCCATCGTTGAAAGCTAGTAGCCCATCAGCCCTCCCTGTTAGTGCAGCAGAAGGGAGTGAACGAGAGGCCAAACTGGCCCGAACAGAACGTGTCACTGGAAACTGGCCTTGCCAGGACGGGTCCAGGCCAGATCCCTTCACGGTTTCCCAAGCAAGCACAGATCCCTTCCAGCCAGAGTTTGGGTGTGTAAGAAATGCACCTCTACAGAGGCAGCATCTTCTATCAGGAAGAAGGGTTAGTCCCAGCAGAACTGGGTTCTGATCTCAGCACCTCTGCCTATACCCTACGATGAATGGGACGATTGCTCCATTTCCCTAAGTGCTTCCCCAGTAGCAGGGTGGGATCAGTGCTGTCCACTGCAGAGCAGGCTCAGGAGGAGTAAATGAGGTGATCTTGCAAAATCCAACTTGCAGAGTATGAGAGACGCGGTCAACATTACTGCCTCTGTTGCTATCGGCTCTATCTATACTACAGAGGTGGGTTCTACCTTCAGGGAAATCCCAAAGCTTTCAAAAAATACCTTAAAACATCGAAGAACCACCTCTACACATTGTAAGGAGTGCATCATCTGCAAAGAGGTTGAATAGTCCGCATCCATCCCTTATTGCTAATAGCTGATAATGGCTACTAGTTTATCAACAGAGAGCACCAGCCCAGAATCAGAGGGCTTGGGTGTACCCATTGCAAGACGCTGTGTGACCTTGACCCTGGCCCACTTCAAGTGTTGGTTCTTCTTGGAACAACCCTCCTTTCAGACTCCAGGAAGAAAGTCACTTCATAGAAGAATACCCCCACGATGTCCCTATCACGTGGTCTCCAGCAGGAAGACCAGGCTGGGAATCATGCCCCAGGGACTCTGCTGGGCCCGAGTCCTGGTCCACATTGCCCTTTGTGGACCTCTTCCTCTAGAATGCTGTTAAATGTAATTCTGACCACATTGGTACAAAGACCAACACAATGCAGGCTGAATTCACTATGTGCATCCTTCGGATTTTTCAAAGCAACTAAAATCTTCATGAACACCTTCATGGACCCTTTAAGGTAACTTGGAGTCTTGGGTACTGTGCCTTCAGTGCTCGATGGATAGGTCTGCTCTGTGCCCAGCAGGTGGGGCCAAAAAGGATGGGTCCCCACAGCTCTTGGGGAAGGTTTTAATCTCCTGGATTAAGAGAAAGCTTAAAACAAAACAAGACACCAGCTTCAACTGAAATGACCCATTCTTCCTTGGGAGGAACTCTACGGTCTGTCTGCTGTGAATCAACACACCGGGGCCTACACCCCCACCCCACTGCTTCCATCTCTGCCCCTCCATCCAGGTCCCTGTGTGTGGTCATTGTCACCACCTAGTAAATGTCATGTGAAGCAGGGGCCACATGAATGGATGAGTGACTTCAGCCAAAATTGGGGGGAGGAAGTGACTAGCTGGGAAGAAGAGGGAGGCATTTTGCTCTTTTAAGGCCCCCCTGGCTCAGGTATCCCTGACTCAGCCCGGAGGACATGGCTTCTGAGCCCACATAGATGCTTCGGTTTGTACCTGCTCTGGGCTCCCATAGGAGCAGTCCCTGAACTGGCTGTTCCCACAGGAAGGAGCAGTCTTTAGTGATGCTGGGCCCCCATCAGTCCATGATGAATCCCAAGCATAAATGAGTGCTCACCTTCCTCAGTTTCCTGGAGAGGACATGGGACCGTGGAGAAGCAGCTCCCAAGCCCTGCCTGCAAGCACCCTCCCTCCCTGTCTCTTTATGCTGGCCTTGCTTTCCTGCTGGTTTTGCTCCACTCCGGGCTCTATCTGGTGGACCCCCCCAGTGCCTGGCCCAGGCCCAGATCAGGCTCACAGTGCTTGGCAATTCGCCGCGGCTGCCAGGCCGGACCCACGCCTGGATTGCCACGCTAGCCTCCTAACCGGCCTTCCCGCCGCTGGCTGGTTCGTCTCTAACAGGCCTCTGTGGCTGCTGTGTCTTTGCTCTATTCAGACAATTCATTGGCTCCCAGTTATACTCTGGGTGGAAGCCGGTATTTGCAGGGGCCTCTCCTGCTTTGCTGCTCTCTCCCCGCTCAGCTGCCCTGGCCTCTCAAGATTCTTGGCCCAACCACGCATGCTCCTGGCTGTAGGCCTTTGCTCTTGTTGGTCCTTCCATCTGAACTCTTTCCTGGCTGTCTACACGACCAGTTCTCTCTCCAAGACTTTCCAATTACTCCTTGAGAAGCCACATCGAAGCAACAAGCCGTCTTGTGCTCCTTACCTTGTTCTACTTAATTTTACCTTTTCTCCTTGTTTACCACTTTATCTTCCTTTATACGACACAATCTCCATGAGCCCATCTTTGCCCATCTTGTTCACTGAAGAATCCCCAGTACCTAGAGGAGTTCCTGGCATGCAATTGGTGTTTAATACATGGAATACATGCTGTTGAAAATAACCTTGGGAGGGGGAGAGACAGAAGAGTGGCAGAGTGACCCAGAGCTTGGGTGTCCTCATACCCATCCGATTCCCTTTCATTTACGACCTGCTTACAGGCTGAGTCTCCAAAGGCTGAACTAGCACAAGCAAAGGATGCGTGGAGCCTCCAGGTGGGGGAGCTCATCTGCTTCTCACTAGGTCCTGCTGGGATCTGCCCTCTGGCCTGACCAGTCCCTGTCCTCTCCCATGGCCTTCCCCACCCCAGCCCTCTCATCCCCCATGGGCAAGCTCTTTCTCTGAATACTCGAAGTGCTTTTCCTAGCCCCTAAGAGCCAGGAGTGGATTCTGCACTGTATCAGTTATTCATGTATCTGAGCATTATTTTAACAAAGTACGACTTTTGATAGAAAGATGGTTCTCAACAAACCTCAAAGCAGTTAAAGGGACAACCACACTGTAAGTGCTCAGCAGGTACATCCTCAGAGGGACGGACAAGGGAAGAGTTCAGACCTTGGAGCCAGCCTAGATTTGAATCCCAGAGAAGCCCTTATTAGCTTTATTAGCCTAGAAAAGTTTGAGCCTCAGTTTCTCCATCTTATAATGGGGGATAATGTGATCTCTTACATGAATTGTTAGGAAGATTGACCAAACCTATGAATGGGGGAGCAGAGTGCCTGGTACATAGAATCCCAGCAGTCAGAGGGAAGGGAGGGAGGGGTTTGGAGGAGGAAAGGAGTCTTAGCATTGACCTGATAGGCTACTCCCCTAGACTAACAATGGATCACTAAAACCACTACTACTTATGGAGATAATGAAGGCATTTGACCAATTTAAATGAGAGCCATGTTTGCCCCGGGGTGGGGGGGGAACACAGCTGTAAGTAGATGAACAATCACACCTGGGCTGAACCCACCCCAGTTATGTCACAGCTGTGGGATCTGTGCAGGTTACTTTCTCTGAGGCTTCAGATCTCCAGTATGGAGTGGGACAACACCACCTTGAATGGTTTTGAGGATACTCTAAAAAAGTCCTGATATAAACTGATTTAATATTCTAAATTATAACACCTAAAACGAGAAGTGAAATTATGCGTTTGATAAGCCAAACTTGTGATTCTTGACCATTAAATTCAAGAGATTTTAATCTTTGCAGTGAGAAAGTTGAGGTTCACGTAGGTCAGCTCCAGTTCAAATGCCTTTTTAGGATGTGCCGGCCGCTGTGTGGGCTGCTCCCACGGCCCTGTCCTACTCCTGATAAACATGAAGACAGCAGGCCTTTAAAGGTTAAATATGGTCTCCGAGCTCACATAGCAGCGAGCCAGTAGTAGGACTGGAATTAGAACCATATGGGGTTTTTCTCCACAACCCAGAATAACTGAATTAATGCTGTGCGGTAATAAATGAAGCTTTGTGTCGTCCTCCCCATGAAGAATGAGTTCTGTTGAGCTCCAGACACTGTGGGAAGAATTTGCATGAGCAAGCTTCCTGTAAGCATCAGGAGACACCCGGCACCCGATCACACAGCCAGCCCTACTTGATTACGCTCAACCACCTGATGAAGCCAGCAGAGCCCCTCTGCCCATGATGGAGTGTTTCAGGATGGGTATAGGATGAGAGAGGCAGGCTTCCTCCGCTCCTCCAGAACCTTAATGCAGACTGCTGCACAGAGTTTCCATTAAGAGGATGGTTCACATTTTTCTTCTCCCTGGGTTTGCCAAACACAAGATCAGGGTCTTTTTTTTTTTTTTCTTCCCTTTTCCTCTTCACCAGAAGTTGCTGATGTCAGCTTCAGAATTCAATCCAGTGGAGATTCTTAAGGAGCTCTACGTTGTCAAAGACGCTGAACGACGTGCTCCAGGGCACTCAAAGCACATACCTGGCAGTGTTCTTGGATCTTGTGCAACTCTCACAACAATGCTGTGGAGCAAAGATCAGTAATCGTAACATTGTACAAAGTCGAGAATGAGGATAACAATCGAAGGTCAAGTATTATGCTCAAGGACATACTGCTAATGGGCATACCTGGACCTTGAACATGGAGCCTCTCATTTTCAACCCTAAGTACATTCCATTGCTCATGTTCTTCATGAGCTCACTGCAGTTGAGCTTTCCTTCCTATAATGCTGTCTAGGAGTTGGTTTTCACAGGGTGGGACCACTAGTCCTATGTAAGCCTATATAACCATAGATAGGCCTATGTTAAATTCTCATGTGATGGGTGCCATGGGTTTGAACAGAACTATAATTCTTGAGGACAAGAGCAATATATACTTATATGGCTTCTAATAGATGGTCCACCTTTATATCAGGCTTCTTGGAGGATATTTTGGCAAATGGCATTTGGCAATTTCCCTTGGAAAAACCGAGTTCTTTTAACTGTGTCTGAAGTTCCAATCTAGTATATGAATACGTTCTGCAGTGAAGTGCTAACCTTCAGAACCATAGGCACTTTTCATGGAAAGCAAAATTTCAGCATCCTGTGGGTGGAGCATTCAGGATCCTTCATCACAACCTATAGAGATGACATGAAGGTTATGTCTTGGTCCCTATTAATCATCTTGATACGATGGACTTTCTCAATTATAAGCCATTCTGAATTGAGGTCCGACCATACTCACATGTACATAATTATCTCTAATCCAGCCTTTACCCATGCCTGACCTTTCTAACTAATGTTTGTATGAATGCGTCAATGTCAGAGAACCAGACCAAAGTTAGATTCCAGAAACACGTTCTAAACAACATAGCCATAGTTCAGATCTCAGGCTGGAAACCAGGCTCAGGCTTAAGAATTGGGAACCAAAAAGGTCTTCCCCCCCGTTTAATACAGGACCACAGTTATCTTCGTAGGAATTCTGGAAAGGTACCTCCTCTGAGGATTTAACTGAAAATGCTGACCATCCCGGGTGGATGAATTAGAAAAATTCCAACCTTGGGGTGGGGAGGGATCAGGGAATCATAACTCCTGCTGGTGTTCTACAAGATCTGTAACCAGTCACACCAATATTTCCTGGCTCTACTTTAATGGGGGCTGTGAAGAAAGACTGTCCCATAGCTCCTAGGAGTTGGGGAACACCACTTTAGTCTACAGGGTCTATGGTGAGCCTGACTGGAGTTAAAATCCCAGCTCTGAGCCCTACTAACATTGCTTAGAGTAGGTCATTCGGGGTTTCTGGAACTATAGCCTCATCTGTTCAATGTGGACAATAATATTGTTTCTTGCATGCCCGATAGATGAAATACAGTCACCCAGGACCCCGGGATCATGACCTGAGCCGAAGGCAGATGCTTAACCACTGAGCCACCCAGGCACCCCTCCTGATGACTTTCTAGGAAGACGAGGGAGTGCCAAAGTCTACCATTAAACAGCCCAAATCCTGGCAAGGTTAACATAAATTCTCACACTAGAAACCAATCTACCTCCGGTCCTATTATCTGGTACTACATATCTTTTAACAATAACAAATACAGGTGAGACCAAAAAGCAAGAAATGGTCTGAAAAGACAAAACCAGATTTAGACTTAGATAGGACACAGGTTTTAGGATTGTGAAGGAACTTATAACTAGGATTAACATACTAAGGGCTCTGTTATGGGCTATTTGGGATTAGGGCTTCAACATAGGAATCTCGGGGAGATACAAAGTGTCAGACACAGGGCTTCTAAGGAAGTACTTAAGTTTCCATGACCTCATAGAGGTGGGGCCCTGATCCAATAGGATCAGCCTTCTTAGACACCAGAGAGCTCACTTGCTCTCTTTGCCATATGAGGACACAATGAAGGATCTCTACCTGGTCTGCAAACAGCCACCTTTTCACCAAGGACTAAATCAATGGGCTCCTTGATTTTTTTTTTTTTTTTTGACTCTCCAGCCTCCAGAACTGTGAGAAAATAATTTAAGCCACCCAGTCTATGGTATCTTGTTAGGACAGCCTAAAGAGACTGTTACTTGAGATATAAAATGTCTTTAAATGTAAATGGCCTAAATATACCACTTAAAAGCTTATTTAAAATGTTTCTTATAGTGTGACCTTTCTATAGTATGACCTTTCTTTCCTCCCCACTGAAATTGACAGGCTTAAAAGTAAAGGGATAGGGCGCCTGGGTGGCTCAGTTGGTTAAGCGACTGCCTTCAGCTCAGGTCATGATCCCAGGGTCCTGGGATCGAGTCCCGCATCGGGCTCCCTGCTCAGTGGAGAGCCTGCTTCTCCCTTTCCCACTCCCCCTGCTTGTGTTCCCTCTCTCGCTGTGTCTCTCTCTGTCAAATAAATAAATAAAATCTTAAAAAAAAAAAAAAAAAGTAAAGGGATAGAAGAAGATCCACCATGTTAACACTGATCAAAAGAAAGGGGGAATGGCTATATCTATTCTCCTTGTTCTGAAATCTGCTTTGTCTGAAATTATGTAATGCCTTCTTTATCCAATAATGATAAAGGGGCCAATTCTCCAAGACATCCTAACAATCTTAAAAAATATATTCATCAAACAAAGAACATGGAAATTTAAGACCAAGACTGATAGGATTGAAAGATGAAACAAAGCAGCAGAAAACCAATTAAAGTTGAACTGACAGCATCGACAAGTTGACTTGACCTCTATAGAACATTCTTTCCAACAGTACAACACACATTTCCCCTGGGCTTGCATGGTATAGTCACCAAAATAGACCACATTCTGGGCTATAAACTAATTGTATTGTCTGAGAACATTCTTTGAGTTCTATTTTAAATTTAACTAGAAATCAATAATGTGTAGAAAATTCCAATATCTGTAAATCCACACACTTCTAAGTAACACCTGGCTAAAAGGGCTCAATTTTTAAATATTTTGAACTAAACAAGTTCTACTTATCAAAATTTGTGGGATGAAGCAAAAGCTATGCTCAGAGGGAAATGTATAGCATTAAAGGAATGTAACAGAAAAGAGGGTCTCAAGTCAGTAACCTTAGCTAGAGGAATAAGAGCAACATAAATGTAAAACAATTTTTAAAAAATAAATCATCAAAGTTGAAATCAGGAAAACTAGAGAAATTCAATTGAAACCAAAAGATTCCTTGCAGTTCCTTAAAAGCAATAAACCTCTATCCAGGCTAATAAAAGACACAAATTACCAGCATCAAATAAAAGAGGGGCCATGAAAATAATAGCATTAACAATGCAAGGCCCAGAGTTTTGAGGATTTAGATGAAACTGATCAAACTTTTTAAATTTATTTATTATTTATTTATTAAAGATTTTATTTATTTGACAGAGAGAGAATGAGAGGGCACATGAGAGGGGGGAGGATCAGAGGGAGAAGCAGACTCCCTGCCGAGCAGGGAGAGCCCGATGTGGGACTCGATCCAGGGACTCCAGGATCATGACCTGAGCCGAAGGCAGTCACTTAACCAACTGAGCCACCCAGGCACCCGAAACTGATCAAACTTACTGAAAGAAACTACCAAAACTCAAACAAGGAATAGATTAAATGAGAGCAACAACTAAAACTTCAGAAAATGCACCAGATCCAGAAGACTTTAAATTCTATCCAACATTTAAAAGGGGAAAAGATACCAATTCATGAGTGTATTGCAGAAATCAGAAGTAGGGGTAACAGTTTGTATTGTAGTTCTAGAATTACTGGCCACATAGTATCAAAATCAGGAAGTCCTTACATAAAGGGAGAAGTCTAGGCCATTATCCCTCATGCATATAGATGCAAAACTTCTCAGTAACATAATAGCTAGTTGAATCCACCAACGCATACTCACGAAAACCGGAAGCAACCAAAATGTCCTTCAGTAGGTGAATGAATAAACAGATTGTGGTATCAAATACAATGGAATATTATTTGATTATTAAAAAGTATCAACCCACAAGAAAGACATGGAGGGATCCCAAATGCAAAACATTAAGCCAAAGAAGCCAGTCTGAAAAAGGTACCTACTGGAGAGCGGGGATGGACTAGGTGAAGCTCCAGGGATATTATCAGGGAGTGAAACTCTACTGTAGGGTACTGTCATGGTGAATATAAGACATCAAGCATTCGTGAAACCTCAAAGAACTTTGAAGCGCAATGACTAAACCTTAATGTTCACAACTTGTGTTTAGGAGTCTGGGAGACCCCAGGATTGAAAGACTGTAACAAAAGAATGGAAATGTACTACACCTGTGTGGAACTTAAAGGGGCAAGGGAATAAAAAGCCGAACTAAGCAACTGAAGATGAGGGGAGACTATAGGGCTAAAGACAGAAGGAAATGCACCTGAGCCCTGTATTCTAGGTGATACCCTGTGTCGCTCGCGGCAAGCAACTCTAACAATGCCAAAGTCCTGTACATGTGTACTGAAACTGAACAATTACATAAACAGATGGCAGATGGAGGCCAGATTTCTCACTGAAGTAGGCTACAAATAGGCACGGGAAGGAGGCTAGATTGACCCATGTGGTAATGACTAGAGCTGGAGGCACCCATAGGAGTTCCTACTCATCTTATAGGCAGATGGTAAGACAAATGTTTATAGATATATGTGCAACCTGTGTGAGCGTGTAGGTGTATATGCAACTTTGTACAGACCTGTCTGTCTCCTTGTTCTGTCAGCTGGAAGGGCCTAGAAGCAATGACACTCAGAAGGAAGGACCTGGATGCTACGTGGGCTGCTTGCTATTGATACCATTCTCCAGTAAAAGGAACCAGGGCTCCTTGGAGAAAGTGGCCGATTCTAGGACAATCTACAAGATAAGCCAGGAGCATTTTACAAGTTAAAATGTAAGGAAGTGCTCAATATTAACAACAACAACAACAACAA